>NC_045971.1:33100127-33400127 GCF_010909765.2 Amblyraja radiata | reverse complement strand
AAATGATTTGTTCTATGTATATTACCCATTTTACCGTTCTAATTCCCCCCGGAGGCCATAGTTTATTCCCTAATTTCTTATTTAATGCTCCTGATAAATTTCTTAATTTCTCTGCCTTGTGAGGAAACTCATTACACATCAATTTTACTGGGCTTTTTTCTTCTTCGGTTTGATCCCTGTCCATATTATTCCCCATACTTCCGAACAACTGAAATAGAATTTTCAATCTTTTGCTTTATCCCTATATTTCCCAAGCACACTACTAGATAATGGCTAATGGTTCAAAGCAATCACAGCTTCGCAGCTAGTTACTCCTTCTTCCCCCAACTCCACACTCTTTCAACCTTATGATTTTTTTTCAATTAAAACATCTAAAAATAATTTTCAGACATGCAATTAACACAGTCAACAAACAGGTTAAGACACTATCTATCACTATTATGCACAGCCACACTCCGAAATAAACCACAAACATTTGTTTACTATAAACCACGCACTCTAAGTAATCACTTCAAGTTTTTATCTGCGAACATTCACATAAGCAGCAATACAATGATGGTCCACGGACTACTAAACATGTTCAAAAGTTTAACCTAATTACTCTAAATTTATTTCCATACAGAAATATTTACAAAATCCGGATAACGATACGGAGAACTATTTTTACAATTTACAAAATTATTTAAAGCACAATTCACGCACACATGATCTCGAATCAGCATCACGCTGGTATCACGCAGTGAGCTTCTCCCTCTGATACCGAAGAATTTCCCCTTCCTAGTTTACTCTTTGCTGAGGGGTACTGTAGATTGATGATGCATGTGAACTAATCACACATAAGCCAGCATCACTAACTCCACCCAACTATAACACTTATACTAACGCCTGTTCCCGGCACTGCCAGTCTGAACAGCTAGGATGTACTGACAACACATCGTCTTTAACGCTGTTAAGTTTTGGTGCTGATTAAAGATGTGTTTAAATCATACACAGTCTCTGGAACTGTTTACATGGCGTCAGAAGTGGTCTGATCCACCCCTTCTGTATAACGGTTTTTATTTTATCTTTTGTGAGTGTTTGTTTTACTTTACGATGGCCTCTTCTTGTCGAAAGCCTGGCCCTCTTGTCTATGATGTGGATATCAGAGAACGCTGGGCCATGTTTGAAATTGATTACCAGCACGACATGAACATTGCACACCGAAATGAACCAGATGCTGTCAAGGCCTCTCTCCTACTCAACCTTGCGGGCCCAGATGCCCTTCGTCGATCCAGATCATTCCGCTATGCTCTGGCGCTCCGCGATGCCAACGACCAGGTAATAACCTCAGCTGAATCTCCTGATGACCCCAATGTTCTGCAGCGTAAACTAAGCCAGATCTGTGACCTGCCCTCAAATCACATTTTGAATAGGGCAAGGTTTTTCTCTCGTCGTCAGCTCCCTGGCGAACGAGTAGACTCGTTTATCTCGGACTTGATGTATTTAGCCCAGCGCGGCCGATTCCAACTTATGCTGGTTGATCGGCTGACTGATCAGTTAACGAGGGACATTTTAATGAATGGCATTAGCGATCTAAAATTCAGATTAGTGCTTCTGAGACGGCCAGATTTGACACTCGATGAAGCTGTGCACGCATGCAGAACTGCCGAGTTCATCGACCCCATGGACAGTTCGCATGAAACAAAATTTGACGGGCCTCACTAGGCAGCGAACAAACACAGATAACAGGCGATTTACGACCCGAGCTAGTCAGGCGGCTCACAGAAGAGATGTCCCAACTGCAATTACTTACACAACAGAAAATCAGCCTGCCCCGCCCTCGGCAAAGCTTGCAATGACTGAAAAAAGTTAAATCACTTTGCCTCTGTTTGTCGGGCAGCAATTCGGGCTCGAGAGAGGAATTCGCCCAGCTCCAATTAGACACCGGGGCGAAGGTCAACACTATGTCAATCAACCTGATCAACAAGATTAGAACTAACGAGCCACTCATCAAGGACAAATTCACTTTGCATGCTTTCGGTGGGGAGGTATTGGTTCCTCTGGGTAAAACCAACTTGAAATATGTATTAAAAAAACCACGAGTGATTTGACCTTCTATGTCTTGAATTTTAATTCAGTTGCTCTGCTTGGCAATCGTGCCTATCAGGAGCTGGGGCTGATTTCCTTTGACAAAACTGTCCACAAGCTCCAAATTTCGTTTGACCCGCTGAGTGAATTCCCTGATCTTTTCGACAACAACCTAGGCAAGTTGCCTACGACCTACAAGATTATTACTGACCCTGATGTGACACCCGTCATCCGAGCCCCACACCGATTGTCATTTGCCATGACCGACAGGGTTCATTCTATGCTGAAGGACATGGTCTCCATAGACGTAATTGAAGCAGTCAGCGACCCCACCGACTGGGTGTCAACCATGATTGCCACAGTCAAGAAGGGAAAAAATGAAATCCGCCTGTGCATCAATCCGAAAGACCTGAACACTGCCATTAAGCGCCTACACCATCCCAAGGATGTTGCGGCAAAGGTCGGAATGGCAACCCTATTTTCTGTCCTCGATGCAATGAACTCTTTCTGGCAGATACCGCTGGACAAAAAGTAATCAAACCTCACCACATTTGCCACCCCATTCGGCAGATATAAGTTTCTGAGAATGCCATTCGGAATCAACTCCGCCAGTGAAGTCTTCCAAAGAACAATGGAGCAATTATTCGAGGACCTACCTTGTGTCATCATTGTCGACAATATCCTCGTGTATGGCAAAGACGCAGCAGAACATGATCACAATCTCAGGCTCATCTTGGAGCGCGCTCGCAAGATCAATAACAAGATCAATAACAAGCTCAATCCTGACAAGTGTAAGTTCAGGGTTCCAGTGGTCTCCTACGTCGGCCACATCTTCACCCCTGATGGCCTCAAATCCGATCCGAAGAAAGCTACTGCCATCACAGAAATGCCTGCCCCCACAGACGTGAAAGGCCTGCAACGTTTTCTGGGCATGGTAAACTATCTCGGAAAGTTCATACCGAACCTCAGCAAACTAAGCTCCACAGCTGCTCAAAAAGGACACTGAGTGGTCATGTTTCCAGCAACATCAGGTTGCCTTTGATGTTTTAAAATCCAAACTGACCAGTGCACTGACCCTGACTTATTTCGACCTGAAAAGTTTGGTGACAATCACCTGCGATGCCTCGAAATTCGGGCTCGGCACAGCCTGCTTGCAACCATCTGCTGATGGAACCCTACTACCTGTGCAGGAGATGTGCAGGAGTGGCGGATGTGCAGGAGTGGGCGCCGTCTGTGTATTGCAGCCTGCCCGCAGTCCGTCTCTACACCTTTTTTTATTTTATTTTATTTTAAGTCCTGTTAAAAAATGTTAGTGGAGGTCTTCTATGTAGGGGGTGGGGGTGGGGAAGGGGGAAACTTTATTTCTTAATCACCTACCTGGTCGGAGAAGCAGCATCCCTCCGAGCTGTTCCTTCGCCCCGTCCTCGCGGCCTACCATCGAGAATGGAGCGGCGTTTCCTGTCGGGATCGGCCGGGACTACAGCTTCGGCGGCGGTGGCGCAGTGCTGGGATACCAACACGGAGCGGGCGATGCCTTACCGGGTCGCCGTGTGGTAAGCTCCGGAGCGCTGTGGCCATCGATCCCAACATCGCGGAGCTGTGGTTGCGGGCGTCCGGCCGCAGGCGGCGCTGGATTTGGAGCGCCGCAGAGCCAGGGTTCGAGTTCGCCGGGATCGGAGCTCCAACCGGCGCGGCCTGAGGACTACAAGTGCCCCGGTTTCCAGGGAGGAGGCAGCCGCTCCAGACTTTTCCAAGCCGCAGAGGAATGTTTCACCCGACGCCGAAGTTCCATCTTCACTGCAAGAGGGCTCTGAAAATCATCGGACTGGCTGCACGGCCTCAAATGGGCCCCGACCTCGGGTGTTTCACAGAGGAAGAGGACTTAACTTGCTGGTGCCTTTCTCCACAGTGGAAAATATTGATTCTGCTGTGGGGGGACGTTTCTGTTGAACTCTATAATGTGTTGTGTCCATTTTATTCATTTTTTTAACCGTTTTCTATGGTTTGTATGGAAACTTATTACTTAATTGATGTAAAGCACTTTGGTGTCGGTGCGAGTTGACTTAAAACGTGCTATATAAATAAAACTTACTTACTTACTTACTTACTTACCTGTCGCGTATGCCTCTCGCACCATGACCGACATGGAGCAGCACTACGCGCAAATCGAAAAGGAACTGCTGGCTGTCGTTTTTGCCTGCACCAAATTCCAAGACTTCGTCTTTGGCAACACATTCACAGTCGAGACGGACCACCAACCACTGGTGACAATCCTGAACAAGCCCATCCATGCCTCGCCAGCTCACTTGCAGCGTATGATGATGCAGCTGTTGCGGTACGACTTCACCATTACCTACAAAAAGGGTAAGGGCATGCATGTTGCTGACATTCTCAATCGTGCACCTCGGGCATCTTGCGAACAACACCCCCATGAACAGGAAGATTTCACGGTCCTAGGTGTCGACGTCGTCTCCAGTAAGCAACTGCGCACCCTGGCCACGCACACTGCCACTGACGATACGCTTCACACCCTCTCCTTCATCATCAAAACAGGCTGGCCTGACAAACAATCAGACATGCCCACAGAGGTGCAGCCGTTCTTCTTGGTCCGCGATGAACTGGTGGTTCAGGATGGTGTTGTGGTTAAGGGTCACAAGGTAGTGATACGAGACGCATACTTCAAAGAGGCACACAGCAGTCACCCAGGAGCTGACTCCACACTGGCACGCGCTCGTGGTCTGTTCTACTGGCCGGGGATGGCCAAGTACATCCGGGACCGCATAGCTTCCTTGCAACAATCTTGCTCCTCACCAGCAGCGGCAGCCCCTTCTGCAACAACCTCCACTAGTACTGCCCTGACATCGCTGGCAGCAGACATTTTCAAATGGTGCGGAAAGCACTACCTCGTTCCGGTCGACTCCTTTTCTAACTGGTTTGAACTAGACCAACTGACATCCCTCACATCTGAGATGGTCATCAAGAAGCTGAAAAGACACTTCTCCGCTTATGGCATTCCTGTCAGCCTGGGAACCAACAATGGTCGGCAGTTCACCACCCACATGTTCTATCTTTTTGCAGACCGATGGAACTTCCAGCAGGTCACGAGCAGTCCAGAGTATCCACAGAGTAATGGACTCGCTGAACACGCTGTCAGAAGTGCCAAGCATTTGCTGGAGGGAGTGGCTGTGGTTGTTGGTGGTAACTGCTTTGAAAGGCTGCACTGCAAAAAAATGGCTGTTGTTGGTGGTGGTAACTGCTTTGAAAGGCTGCACTGCAAAAACAAATGGCTGGTGGTGGTGGTGGTAATGGTAATTGCTTTTAAATGGCTGCACTGGAAAATAAATGGCTGTTGTTGGTGGTGGTATCTGCTTTGAAAGGCTGCATTGCAAAAACAAAATGGCTGTTGTTGGTAGAGGTAACTGCTTTGAAAGGCTGCACTGCAAACAAAATGGCTGTTGTTGGTGGTGGTAACTGCTTTTAAAAGGCTGCATTGCAAAGAAAATGGCTGTTGTTGGTGGTGGCAACTGCTTAGAAAGGCTGCACTGCAAAAAAAAATGTCTGTTTTTGCTGGTGATAACTACTTTGGAAGGTTGCACTGCAAAAAAAAACTGGCTGTTATTGGTGGCGTTAACTGCTTTGAAAGGCTGAACTGCAAAGAAAATGACTTGTTGGTGGTGGTAACTGCTTTAAAAGTGTCTATTGGTTTTAATATGCTTGCAAAAAGTGTGTCTATTGGTTCTAACATGCTTGCAAAAAGTGTCACTATTGGTTCTAAAATGCGTGCAAAAAGTGTGTCTATTGGTTCTAAAATGCTTACAAAAATTGTCTCTATTGGTTCTAACATGCTTGCAAATAGCGTCTCTATGGGTTCTAACATGTTTGCAAAAAATGTCTCTTTGGGTTCTAACATGCTTGCAAAAAGTATCTATTGGTTCTAAAATGCTTGCAGAAAGTGTCTCAATTGGTTCTAAAATGGTTCCATAAAGTGTCCCTATTGGTTCTAAAATGCTTGCAGAAATTGTCATTTGGTTCTAAAATGCTTGCAGAAAGTGTCTCTATTGGTTCTAAAGCTTGCAAAAAGTGTCTATTGGTTCTAAAATGGTTGCAAAACGTGTCTATTTGTTCTAAACTGCTTGCAAAAAGTGTCTATTGGCTGTTGTTGTGGTGGTAACTGCTTTGAAAGGTTGCAATGCAAAAAAAATGGCTGTTGGTGGTAACTTCTTTGAAAGGATGCAATGCAAAAAAAATGGCTGTTGTTGGTTGTGGTAGCTGCTTTTAAATGGCTGCACTGGAAAAAAAATGGCTGTTGTTGGTGGTGGTAACTGCTTTGAAAGGCTGCATTGCAAAAAAAAATGGTTGTAGTTGGTGGTGGTAACTGCTTTGAAAGGCTGCACTGCAAAAACAAAAATGGCTGTTGTTTCATGCCATGTGAAGTTATCCACTTTGGTATAAAAAACAGGATGGCAGATCACTACCTAAATGGCGTCAACTTGGAAAAAGGGGAAGTACAACGGGATCTGGGCTTCCTTGTTCATCGGTCTATGAAAGTAAGCATGCAGGTACAGCAGCAGTGAAGAAAGCGAATGACATGTTGTTCTTTATAACAAGAGGAGTCGAGTATAGGAGCAAAGAGGTCCTTCTGCAGTTGTACAGAGCCCTAGTGGGACCACACCTGGAATAGTGTGTGCAGTTTTGATCCCCTAATTTGAGGAAGGACATTCTTGCTATTGAGGGAATGCAGCGTAGGTTTACAAGGTTAATTCCCGGGATGGCGGGACTGTCATATGCTGAGAGAATGGAGCAGCTGGGCTTGCACACTCTGGAATTTAAAAGGATGAGAGGGGATCTAATTGAAACATTTAAGATTGTTTAGGGTTTGGAAATGCTAGTGGCAGGAATTATGTTCTCATGTTGGGGGAGTCCAGAACCAGAAGCCACACTTTAAGAATAAGGGGTAAGCCATTTAGAACGGAGACGAGGAAACACTTTTTCTCACAGAGAGTTGTGAGTCTGTGGAATTCTCCATCTCAGAGGGCGGTGGAGGCAGGTTCTCTGGATGCTTTCAAGAGAGAGCTACATAGGGCCCTTAAATGTAGTGGTGTCTGGAGATATGGGGAGAAGGCAGGAACGGGGTACTGATTGGGGATGATCAGCCATGATCACATTGAATGGCGGTGCTGGCTCGAATGGCCGAATGGCCTACTCCTGCACCTATTGTCTATTATTTATTGTCTAAAATTTATTTGTTTTTGTAACGTCAGAGGATTATCCTGATGTACACCTGAAAATGGGCCCATCCGTTCGAAGAGTAGCAATCTCATCAGTCCATTGAAGGGTGATCCAGCTCGGGAGGATACTGGTTCCCCTCTTCGACGCCAATGGAGCCGCTGCTCGGATTTCAGAACGCCACCTAACCATTTAACCATCGTTAGAAGATGGTTTTAGCGAACGACTGGAGACGAAGCATTTTGCTAGTTTTACTGACGGGAATCTTGGCCCGGGGGTGCCGTGATTTAGTAGGAAATTTTAATGAAGAAGCTCAGAAAATACTGGGTGAAATGGTGAGTGTATACAGTATATAAATATTATTGCAGACATATGTCGGGTTAATCGGGTCATCATTTTGCCGAAATTGAATAACAAACCGGCATCTGCAGTTCCTTCCTACTCATAAATATTTATTTTGTGAAATTCTCTTGGTAGAACTATAACTTGAACCACGTGACATTATTGGAATCAAATATTGGTGGAAACACTCAGGTGGTCAGGCAGCCTCTGTGGTGGGAGAAACAGCGTTAATGTTTCAGCTCGATGACCTCTCCAGGTTCGGGACAAGTTTCACTGCAGCTGATTTCAGCTTTCGAGAAAGGGGGAAGGAAGCGTGGATGGTGAAGTGGAGGGGGAGGGGCGACGCGAGTAGCGGTGACACTTGTTCAAGTGACGGGAGGAGATATAGATAACAGGAGGGAAACAAAGACTGGAACACCTGAAATGTACGAAGGTTTGATCTCTGGATGCGGGAGCGGTGGAAGGGAAAGGATAGGTTTAAATCAATGGCAAGCAATGTTTTTTGAGATCATATTGTGAGGGATAAGATGATTAAACCACCATCATTGCGAGGGGCCGAGTGATTGAAGTCACCGACCTTGTGATGGGCCGAGTAGCTGGAATCACCAACCTTGTGATTCGAACAAACAATCAGACCTTCAGAGCTGTTGATAACATTGTAGAATAACAAGATGAGGTAAGGAATGTAGCTGACAACACAGAAGCTATTCTTTAGGTCAAAGGCAATTAAGTAGGTTAGGCCAACAGATACTGCGCATGCTTAAAAGGTTAAATGAATATTAACTTTACGCCCCTCATGACAAATAACCTAATTTAAATGTACATGCGATGTATGATGTGGGAGGAGAGGGAATGATTGATGACGCACGGAGGGGAGGGTTGGAAGATTGTGAACCTCGGTACCCTGATTGGAAGGGGTCAGAAGGGGAGGCGTCCGATCAATAAAGACTGTATACTGAATTGTATAAAAATAGACGTTTTTCTTTTGCTCGGTGTGTCTCAACTTGGAGAGGCACCCGATTCTGCAGACTCGCAAATAAAGCATTTCTTGTTTCCACGATTTAGTCTCTGAGTAGTGATTGTGAGCACAAACAATATATCTCACAAGTTGGGGGCTCGTCCGGGATCGCCACTCCGTCCGCTTGACGGAGGCACGAAAGGAAGGGAAGGTGCACCCTGCTGATTTCAGCAGTCTCTGATCTCCTTGCTTGCCGTCAGCGGTTTGAGCGAGTGATATTCGGACAAGAGACTCTGGAAACAAGAGGGAATCCGGTGAAAGGGATCAATCAATCGAGCAATTCCTGTGCACAGGACTCGGGTAAGAATATTGACTATTAAGTATTACTCGGGCGATTGGGTTCTGTTGGGCGGGAAAAGGTCTGACAGGGATGGGTAACCGGAACGGGCAAAGTAAGGGCCCGGGGGAAAAAGGCTCAAACTGGTGAAGAGCCGCACATTCTGCCTGATAGTCCATTGGGGCGGATGTTGCACCCCAAAGAATCCCCGTGGTCAGGGCATCTGCTCCTCCCGTGAGGGGGGGGGGCGAGAACCAGGGACCCCAAACTTTCAAAGAAGAGAAAGAGGAAGGGGTGAATGGAGTGACCAAGGTTGGGGTCCCCCGGGAAATAAAGAACAAGGATCAGGGGGATGGCACACCGGGCCATCCCGGTGTTATCATTGTCACAAAGAAGGACACTTTAAAAGAGAATGTCCAAAGATAAGGCATGAAGTACAATCGTACACACTGATGGAGGAATAGGGGGGTCAGGGGTTCCCCTCCTTGGGGTGTGCAGGACGTACACGGGAACCCTTGGTAAACTTAAAATTAGGTCCCCAAGGAGAAGACACGGTATTTATGGTGGACTCAGGGGCGGAAAGATCAAGTGTAACCAGGATACCAGAGGGAATGGAATTAGGGGAAAAGCAAGTCAAAATCTCTGGAGTAGGGGGAAAGGTAATAACAGCTCCCGAGATAGAAGGAGTAATGGTAAGATATGAAAATCGAGAGGCCATGGAAGACTTAATCCTGGTGCCCCAGGCAGGAATAAATCTGATGGGAAGGGATTTACAAGTTCAATTAGGAATGGGCACAGCTCCCGTAGGTGGACAGATTATAGTACAACTATATAAATTGACGACCGAAGATGAAGAAAGAATAGTCTCACAGGTGTGGGCAAGAGAGGGAAATAGGAGAGGGCTAAGAATACCACCTCTGAGGATAGCCTTGCGAGAAGGAAGTGAAGTAGTACAAGTAAGACAGTATCCGATTTCAATGGAAGGAAGGAAAGGCCTGCAGCCAATTATAGAAAACTTACTGAAGGATGGAGTATTGGAGAGTTGTATGTCCCCCTACAACACGCCAATACTCCCTGTAAGAAAGACTGACGGAACGTTCCGACTGGTCCAGGACCTAAGAGAATTGAATAGGGTAGTTAGGGCTCGACACCCGGTAGTCCCAAATCCTTATACCATAATGGGACGTATACCCCCTAACCATAGGTGGTTCAGTGTGGTAGGTCTGAAAGACGCCTTTTGGAGTTGCCCCCTGGCTGAGGAAAGTAGAGACCTCTTTGCATTCGAGTGGGAAAACCCAGACACACTGAGGAAGCAACAGTATCGATGGACTGTGCTCCCTCAGGGATTTAAGAGTGAGCCGTGTGCGGCAGCCGGATTTGACATTGGCAGTGCCGGATTTAGATGAAGAGAGGCCCTAAGCTGTTCCACTTGTGAGGCCCCCAACGACCGGACAGCCATGGCGGCCAAATCTCCCACAATTCAAAGCGAAGGAGAAAGTGCCCAGCGCCGACCAGTTGCCGTTGCAGTGCGCATGCGCAGGGTGGCCGATGATGTGCTGGCCGTGGTTGTGCGCATGTGCAAGGCGGCCTGCCGTGCCGGCAGATGAGAAGCGAGCGGAGCCCGGCGGCCCGGACACGGATAGCGGGGGGAGATGGAGAGAGAGAGAGATAGAGAGGGGGGCTGCCCAGAGTTGAACGGTAGGTGTTCTGCCTTGGCCGGAGGCTCCCCTAGACCTCGAGGCCCATCAATTTTTTCGGGGGACCCCCTAGAAAGTGGGGGCCCTAAGCTATAGCTTGTTTAGCTTATACGTAAATCCGGCAATGGACATTGGTCCTTCTGCAGGAAGGAGCGCTTACTCGGCAGTGCTTGCTTGAAAAGAAATCACTGGAAGCCAACACAACTTGTCGAAGTTGGCGGAGAGCAGGCGGGTGTGTGCGTGTTGTCAAATGTTTCTGCGGATGCTGGCTGCAGCAATTACTGCTCGGGCGATCAACTTAAACTCATTTTAACTTATAACCATATAACAATTACAGCACGGAAACAGGCCATCTCGGCCCTACAAGTCCGTGCCGAACAACTTTTTTTCCCTTAGTCCCACCTGCCTGCACTCATGCCATAACCCTCCATTCCCTTCTCATAGATAGATAGATAGATATAATTTATTGCCACACAACCAGGGTTGGTGGGAATTTGGGTTGTCAGCAGCAGTACAATAATAAAGAACACACAATAAAACTGTAACACAAACATCCACCACAGCATTCATCACTGTGGTGGAAGGCACAAAAATTTGTCCAGTCCTCCTCCATTTCCCCCCCCCCCCCGTGTACAGGACCAGAATCCAGTCAGTCCAGGATCGGCTCTTCCTCACCGGAGACCGCGGCTTTAGATTGTTGTAGGCCGCAGGCTGGCATTGAGATTTAAAGTCCCCGCCGCAGCCAGAAGCACCGTAGACTGCAGGGCCGGCGGTCGAAGCTCCCCTCCAGGGGTGATGGTAAGTCCACACCGCACCCGCGGTAGAAGTTGGCCGCGGGCCGGCAGTGATGGCTTCTTCTTCCCCCGGGTCCCCCACGAGGCTGTAGACGCCGCACCAGCTGGAGCTGTGCAGACCGCGGCTTCAGGCTGCGACTTCAGGCTGCCGGCTGCCCCGGGCCAGCGAAACGGAGCGCTCCCCTCCAGCGAGCCCCAGCGAGGGTCGCCCGCTCCACGCCGAGAGTCCACGCTGCGCCCGCCGCTGAAGCCCCTGGCGTGTCTCCGGGAAAGGCCGCGTCGATCCTTGATGTTAGGCCACGGGGGAGGCGACCTGGAAAAAGTTGCCTCTCCATGGAGGAGGCGACCGAAGCGGTTCCCCCCTTACCCCCCCACACCACCCCCCACACAAAACACACGAAGAAACACAAAATACACACTTTAAAACATACTAAAAAATAAAAAAAAGCTGGAAAAATGTCATCCATATGCCTATCCAATTTATTTTTAAATGATACCAATGAACCTGCCTCCACCACTTCCACTGGAAGCTCATTCCACACCGCTACCACTAACTTCATAAGTTCAGAAGTTTTAAAGACCACAACGTGACAAAGCCGGTCTAAATTAATCGCCCCTTTACTTGGGATGGCCATCTGGGTTTCTGGAGGCCGGGAGGGACAGCAAGAGGGGCCGATTCTATGCAGTTAAGTGGTTGATTGGAAAAGTTGGAGCCAAAATATTGCTCAATGGAACTTAATGTGAGCCTGGAACAGACTTGTCAGTCTACCTCAGTTAGGGCGGTTTCGACCCACAGCTTTCCAGCTTCTCCGGGCTTGGACTTGTTTCTCTTTCCACAGGTGCTGGCCAACTGTGTTTGTTTTGCTACATTTTGTGTGTGTTTAGTTTATACTCTCAGCATCTGCAATAATTTTGATGTCTATTCCCCAGTCTCCATGTACAGGGAGGATCGATCATGCGGCAATGCTCAGCTGAAAGCAAGTATCTGGAAGTCAAGATACTGTGTGGGAAGGAACTGCAGATGCTGGTTTACACCGACGATAGGCACAAAACGATGCAGTAACTCAGCGGGACAGGCAGCATCAGGAGAGAAGGAATGGGTGTTTCATTTCGAGACATTTCTACAGACTGGGGAGCAAAGATCCTATAGCGGAGCTATAAGATTTTTGCTGGGGAGAGGGAGGCCAGTGCTATGGAAGGGTAAGCTGTGAAAACGAGAGGTCAAAGGGATGATCAAGCAAAATGTAGAATGGACCGTTGTTAGCTAAGGTGAAGGCGACAACGAGGCATAAATCGGTAAAACCTAATAAGGAGGGCGGCGATACTAGTCGGAGAAATAGGATGGGGGAGGGATGGAGACAGAGAGAAAGCAAGGGTTACTTGAAGTTTGTTTATGTTAATTGATAAGAAACGGGGGAGTGTGTACTTTGCGCCTGATCGTTTTTCTAATGGCCCCACGATCAACAACGACGTGAGACGTGTTTGCATCATTTAAAGATCATTAAGAGATTCTGAATGTGACATTTTAATTTAGAACACATTCATGTTAATATGTTTCCAAAGATGATGTTGAGATATAAGCATTGGGTAACTGTGCAGAAGGATTTCACATTCCAGCCACGTCGACTATTTCTTCCCCACCACAGATGCTGCCTGGCCCACTCAGTTACTCCAGCAGTTTGCTTCCTGTTTTAGACTGCTGCAGTCTCTTGAGCGTGCGTTGCGCCGTTATGATTGAAGGGGTTAGTCCGCTAAAGTTAAAGGGGTTAGTCCGCTTAAGTTCTCATACGAGGAATAAGGTGGGAGCCGTTTCGGCCGACAGCAATGTCCCTTCCACGTATATCCATTCCTCTGGCCTAACAGATCACGTCTCCCCTCTCTTCATCTCACAATCTTTTGTCCCCCTTGCAAGTCTGGCCTTTGTCCACCCATTTGCCAACCAACCCCTCACCATTGTCCACCTATCACTTGCCTGCCCTCACCTCTCTTCCAGCTTTCTTCCCCCCGCTACAATCTGAAGACGGGTGCCGGTCTGAAAAGTCCCCGCTGCATGTTTTCTCGTGATGTTGTCTGACCTGCCGCTACTCCAGCACCTAGAGCCATAGAGCCATTGAAATACAGCATAGAAATAGGCTCTTTGTCCCAACATGCCGGGGTGGGAGATTGCAACCTTCAGGTGGTCCTCCCTGTTTCGACGAATGCAATCAAATAAGATCAAATAGTACAAGTTGTCCTACAACTTTAGGTTGTGCACGCCAAACGCAAGAAGTCCCAACATGCCCATTTACACTAGTTCCACCTGCTGCTGTTTGGCACATATCCCTCTAAAACCTTCCTATCTATATGTCTTTTAAATATTAATATTGTAGCTGACTGAAATATCTAATTTGGCAGCTCATTCCGCATATGCGTGAAAAAAAGTGTCCTTCAGGTTCCTGTTAAATCTTTTTTCTCAGGTGATAGACTTCTGACCGACATCCATTATAAACCCAATGACTCCCATGGCTATCTGGACTACACTTCTTCCCACCCTGCTTCCTGTAAGGACTCCATCCCCTACTCCCAATTCCTCCGTCTACACCGCATCTGCTCCCAGGATGATGCGTTCCACACCAGGGCATCTGAAATGTCCTCATTCTTCAGGGAAGGGGGTTCCCCTCCTCCACCATAGATGAGGCTTGCACCAGGGTCTCTTCCATACCCTGCAACACTACTCTCTCTCCCCATCCCCCCCACTCTGAACAAGGGCAGTCCCCCTAGTCCTCACCTTTCACCCCACCAGCCATCACATACAACAAGTAATCCTCCGTCAGTTCCGCCACCTCCAACGTGACCCCACCACATCTTCCCATCTCCCCCCATGTCTGCCTTCCGCAAAGACCGCTCCCTCCGTAACTCCCTTGTCAATTCCTCCCTTCCCTCCCGTACCACCCCCTCCCCGGGCACGTTCCATTGCAACCGCAAGAGATGCAACACTTGTCCCTTTACCTCCCCCCTCGACTTCATTCAAGGACCCAAGCAGTCGTTCCAGGTGCAACAGAGGTTCACCTGCATCTCCTCCAATCTCATCTATTGCATCCGCTGCTCTAGATATCAGCTGATCTACATCGGTGAGACCAAGCGGAGGCTGGGCGATCGTTTCGCCGAACACCTCCGCTCGGTCCGCAATAACCAACATGACCTCCCGGTGGCTCAGCACTTCAACTCCCACTCCCATTCCCCATCCGACCTCTCTGTCCTGGGTCTCCTCCATGGCCAGAGTGAGCAACACCGGAAATTGGAGGAACAGCACCTCGTATTCCGCTTGGGGAGTCTGCATCCTGCGGGCATGAACATTGAATTCTCCCAATTTTGTTGGCCCTTGCTGTCTCCTCCCCTTCCTCAGCACTCGGGCTGTCTCCTCCCATCCCTCAGCCCTCGGGCTCCTCCTCCTTTTTCCTTTCTTCTCCACGCCACCCCCCATCAGTCTGAAGAAGGGTTTCGGCCCAAAATTTTGCCTATTTCCTTCGCTCCATAGATGCTGCTGCACACGCTGAGTTTCTCCAGCATTCCTGTTAAATCTTTTCCCTCTCAACATAAACCTATGTCCCCTGGTTCTTGATTTGCTTACTATGGGTAAAAAGCTCTACACGTAGACCACATCTATTCCCCTTATAATCATATACACATCTATAAGATTACCCGTCATTTTCCAATGCTCCAAGAAATAAAGACCTAGCCTGCCCAACCTCTCCATGCAGCTCAGGCCCTCAAATCCTGTTAACATCCTGGTAAATCTTCTCTGCATTCTTTCCTGCTTAACAACAGGTTAACAGCCTACAGCTGGATGGTCAAAGCTGACCACAATACTCCAAATGTGGCCTCATCAACGTCTTGTGCTTTGTGTATTTTTTGCCCAAGATTCCACCATGTGCAGTTCCTTGTGTCCACCAAGGTTTCAAAGGTAACTTTTGCATTGGTGCATAATCTACTGATGACTTAGAATTGGAAATAATAGTTGACCACTTGAAGTGCAACCACATCAGCCCTCATGTTGCTTTGTGTTGTGCGCAGGCCCAGGAGAGGATCCGTATTTTCTATCAAGTGTTCCCTCAGATCAACAAGATCTACACCATGAACACTTAGCCTCAGGGCAGTGGCAAATCTCAGGGCTCTCCCAAGTCGGCATATCACAACTCTGTCTTGTTATTTAAGTTTGCAGATGACACATCTGTGGCAGGTCTTATTACCAATAACATCGAAACCGTTTACCATAGTGAAGTAGAGGAGCTAGTAAGGTGGTGTGAGAACAACAACCTCATACTTAACATCTCAAAAACTAAGGAGCTGGTTGTTGGTTTCAGAAAGAAGGCCACCCCCTCCTCCCTCTCTTCATCAATGGAGAGGTGGTTGAGAGGGTCACCTCCTTTAAGTTCCTCGGGACCACCATACATCAATCCCTATCATGGGAGCTCAACACCAGTCTCATAATCAGTAAGTGCCACCAGCGACTCTACTTCCTGCGGCAGCTCAAAAAAATTCAGGGTCAGTCGACCAGCCATGACCCACTTCTATAGGTCTACCATAGAAAGCATACTCACATTCTCCATGCTTGTCTGGTATGGTCACACAACCTCGCAGGATAAGATTCGGCTGGAGAGAATAGTGCGCCGAGCTTCTAAGATCATCGGTTGCAGCAGACTTCCCTCAGTGACATCACTTTACTGAACAAGACTCACCAGAAATGCCAAAAAAATCATAGCAGACCACTTCCACCCGGCACATTACCTCTTTAATCTCCTCCCATCGGGAAGGAGATATAGAAGCATTAGAAGTAAAACATCTCGCTTCAGAGACAGCACCTACCTCCAAGCCATCAGATATTTGAATTTGCACTAATCACTCTGCACTTTCTTTTGCACTTGCACTTACGCTTAACATGACGCTGCTGGGTACTGTCCTTCCTGTATATATTGTCCTTCGTACGGTATTGTCTGTATTATTTATTGTGGTGTATGTGGTGGTTGTACTGTACTGTATTGTATCTGTCTGAGAGCGAACCAAGACACATTCCTATCAACTTGTTGACATGGCAATAAACTTCTTGAATCTTGAATCTTGAAATCTGTGTGAAACCTGGGCTCGGAGTCACAGCCAAAGAGAAGAGCCACAATTCAAAATTATTTCAGGAAACACAGCAAGTTTCTTATAAGTGAGGTGGGATTATTGATAGTTTATTGCCGTATGACTCATAGGAAATTATTTCACAATCTAATCCTATTTATTTCCTGATGCGTGTCCTGAACTTTTCTCTTTTGAAGAGATTCAGTGTCTGCACCTTGTTTAGTTTGGTTTAATTTAGTTTAGTTTCTTATTGTCACATGTACCGAGGTTTAGTGAAAAGATTTTGCAATGAATTGAGCTTGATTTATGGTCTCCTCAAGTAATGGTTTAGATGAGAAAGAACAGGGCCAGAGGTGGCATATCCTGAAGGTTGTGAATCAATTCCTGACTCCACACACTATTTTTTATCATCGACAAGTCAGAAATGGGGAGTTCGGTGGAGAACAATTCATTTGTTTGGATAATAATAATAATAATAATAATAATAATAATAATAATAATATCTTTTATTGTCATTGCACGTCAGTGCAACGAGATTTAGTATGCAGCTCCAACCGATGAAAAAGAAAAGTAAAATAAATAAATAAGCTGTGTGTCGTGACCATCCGAGGGAGACAGTCCAGGGGGGGTGGGGGGCACTCAACAGGGCCGGTTCAGAGCCGCTATAGCTCTTGGAATAAAGCTGTTTCTGAGTCTGGAGGTTCGGGCGTAGAAGGCCTTGTAACGTCTGCCGGAGGGAAGTAGTTCGATGGGGGGAACACCAAAACACGCACACTTGATAGATGGAGCAGCCAATTTGATTGCCCCCCCCCAACCTAGGTCATCTTATATATCAATTTTCTCCTCCATGGATCCACAGTTGGTGCAGTATGAACCATCTACAAAATGCACTGCATTTCAAGAGCAAATGTCTTTCAGGTACTTGGCAAACTATCATTTGCGGGTCTTGCTCCAAGTTGCACATCATCCTGCTTTTAAAATATATTACTGTTCCTTCATTGTAGACACAATGAACTGCACATGATGTGATATTTGTCTAGAACACAACGTGCAGGAGTAACTAAGTGGGTCAGGCAGCATGTCTGGAGGACATTAATAGGTGACTTTTCTTCAGGTTGAAGAACACGTCACTTATCCATGTCATCCAAAATGCAGCCTGACCCGTTGAGTTACTCCAGCTCTTTATGTTCTAGGCCTTAGCCCTTCATTATTGCTGGGTCTGAATCCTGAAATGGCCTGCGTAAAACATTGCAGGGTTACTTTTATCAGAAGGACTGCATCAATATCAGGAGCGGTTGGACACGGGGGAACAAGGGTTATACTTTATTTCCCTGACCACTGCCAACAATTTTCCAGTCTATCGCAGCAGCTTAGTACCACTGCAACGGGAGCCACAGCAAGCAATCTCATTGTTATGAAAAATGCCATTGCAATTCTGAATATCAGAATGAAGTGCCCACATCAGTCTGGAAAAATCTTACAAGCAAATATGGAGACTACATTGCAATGATCTGCATGCTGCACAGCCTGGCAATACAAAAGCATCAAACCAGTACCACAACCTAAGAGGCACAAAAGCCTGGAGTAACGTCAGTCAGACAGCTCCTCTGGAGAGAAGGACTAGGTGACATTTTGGAACGAGACGATGCTTGAGCCTTTTGTGTCTTTCAGTTTAAACCAGCATCTGCAGTTCCTCCCTTCACACAGTGCCATATCCTCCTTTGCAAGACCACCTGCTTTGATTATCACCCAAAACACGAACATCAGAGGTATATCTCATATTATGAGAGGCTTAGATAGGGTAGACAGTCAGAACCTTTTTTTCATGGTGGAATGGGCAATATTAGAGGGTATAAGTTGAGAGGTGAAAGCTTAACGGAGAAGTGCGGGGCAAGTTCTTTTACACAGAGAGTGTAAATTCGAGGAACAGCATCTCATATTTCACATGGGCAGCACAGCCCAGTGGTTTGATTTCTTTAACTTCAAGTAGCCCCAGCATTCCCTCTCTCTATCCCTCCCCCACCAAGTCTCATTAGCTTCTAATTGTCACCTAACAAACAGCTATCAATGGCCTGTTTCCATTATCTTCCTTACTGTTTTTTGCATATCTTTCATTGTTCTTAATCTCTCTAAATCATCACCAAAATCTCTCATTTCCCTTATCCCTATCCAGTCTGAAGAAAGGTATTGACCCAAAATGTTACCCATTCCCTCACCAAAGGAAGAGGAGGTGTGGTGGCATTGCTGGTTAAAGAGGAGATCAATGCAATAGTCAGGAGAGACATCAGCTTGGATGCTGTAGAATCGTTATGGGTAGAACTGTGAAATAGCCAAGGGCAGAAAACGCTTGTTGGAGTTCTATACAGAACATCAAACAGCAGCAGGGAGGTTGGGGATAGTATTAAGCAGGAAATTAGGGATGTGTGTAGCAAAGGTACAGCACTTATCATGGGTGACTTTAATCTACATATAGTGTTCAAAAGGGAACTGCAGATGCTGGAATATCGAAGGTACACAAAATTGCTGGGGAAACTCAGCGGGTGCAGCAGCATCTATGGAGCGAAGGAAATAGGCGACGTTTCGGGCCAAAACCCTTCTTCAGACTGAAGAAGGGTTTCGGCCCGAAACGTCGCCTATTTCCTTTGCTCCATAGATGCTGCTGCACCCGCTGAGTTTCCCCAGCAATTTTGTGTACCTTTAATCTACATATAGATTGGGCCAACCAAATTGGTATCAATGCTGAGGAGGAGGATTTCCTGGAATGTATACAGGATTTTTTTAAAGCCAAGATGTAGAGGAACCGACTGGAAGGCAGGCCATCCTAGACTGGGTATTGTGTAATGAGGAGGGATTAATTAGCTATCTTTTGTGCAAAGCCCCTTGGGCAACAAGGACAATATGGTGGAATTCTGAATTAGGATGGAGAGTGACTGGGTTAATTCATAGACTAGGTTCCTGAACTTAAAGAAAAGGGACCTTGAAGGTATCAGACGGGAATTGGCTAGGATAGACGGGCATTATATATTATACTTATACTTATAGGGTTGACGATGGAGATGCATTGGCAAAGATTTAAAGATCACTTGGGTGAAGTACAAAAATTGTTCAGCCCTGTCTGGCAAAAAAATAAAATAGGAAATGCGGCTCAACTGTGGCTAACAAGGGAAATCAAGGATAGTGTTAAATCCAAGGACGAAACATAATGGCCAGAGGAAGCATAAAACTGGAGGAATGGGAGAAATTTAGAATTCAACTGAGGAGGACAAAGGGGTTAATTAAGAGGGGGAAAAAGAGCATAAATGTAAGTTTGTGGGGAATATAAATACTGACTGTAAAAGTTTCTTTAGAGATGTAATAAGGAAAAGATTAGTGAAGACGAATGTAGTTCCCGTGTAATCAGAGGCAGGTGAATTTATAATGGGAAACAGAGAAAGCGCAGAATAGTTAAAGGAATACTTTGGTTCTGTCTTCACGAAGGAAGACAAACAATCTCCCAGAAATACTAGGGGACTGAGGATCTCGTGGGAGGGAGGAAGTGAAGGGAATTCACATTAGTCAGGAAATGATATTCGGTAAACTTTTGGGATGGAAGGCAGATAAATCCCCAAGGCCTGATGGTCTGTACTCCAGAGTACTCAAGGAGGTGGCCCTTGAAATCATGGATGCATTGGGGATTATTTTCCAATGTTCTATAGACGCTGGATCAGTTCCTGTGGACTGGAGGATAGCTAATGTAACTCCACTTTTAAAAAAAGGAGGGAGAGAGAAAATGGGAATTATAGACCAGTTAGCCCTGTATTGATAGTGGGGAAGACGCACGGGTCAATTATTAAAGATGTAATAGCAAAGCAGAGTCAGAATCGGTCAAAGTCACCATGGATTGATGAAGGGGAAATCATGCTTGACTAATCTACTGGAATTTTTTGAGGACGTTACAAGTAAAATGGATAACGGAGAGCCAGTGGATGTGGTGTATCTGGACCTTCAAAAAGCCTTTGACAATGTCCCCTATAAGTGATTAGTGTGTAAAATTGGAGCACTTGGCATTGGGGGTGGGGTAGAGAAATGGCTAGAGAACAGCTTGTCAGACAGGAAGCAAAGATTAGCAATTAACATGTCTTTTTCGGAATGGCCGGCAGTGACGAGTGGGGTGCCGCATGGTTCGGTGCTGGGACCCCAGTTATTTACAATATATATTAACGATTTAGATGAGGGAAATAAATGTAACATCTCCAAGTTTGTGGATTACACAAAGCTGGGTGTCAGTGTGATCTGTGAGGAGGATGCTATGAGGCTGCAAGGTGACTTGGATAGGTTGGGTGAGTGGGCAGATGCATGGGAGGTGCAGTATAATGTGGATTAATGTGAGGTTATCCACTTTGGTGGCAAGATCAGGAAGGCAAATTATTATGTAAATGGTGTCAGATTAGGAAAAGGGGAGGTGCCACGCGGCCTGGTTGTGCTTGTACATCAGTCACTGAAAGTAAGCATGCAGGTACAGCAGGCAGTGAAGAAAGTTAATGGCATGTTGGTCTTCATTGCGAGAGGATTTGAATTTAGGAGCAAGGAGGCCCTTGTGCAGCTACACAGGGCCCGGGTGAGACCACGCCTGGTGTATGGTGTGCAATTTTGGTCTGCAAATTTGAGGAAGGACATTATTGTTATTGAGGGAGTGCAGCGTCGCTTCACAAGGTTAATTCCCGGGATGACGGGACTGACATATGATGAAAAATGGGTAGACTGGGCTCATATTCACTGGAATTTAGAAGGATGAGAGGGAATGTTATAGAAACATGTAAAACTCTTAAAGGATTGGACAGGCTAGATGCAAGAAAAATGTTCCCGATGTTGGGGGAGTCCAGAACTAGTGGTCACATTTTGAGAATAAGGGGTAATAATCGATGAATGCTGTTCATCGATTACAGTTCAGCATTCAACACCATTATACCATCAAAACTGATCACCAAACTCGGTAACCTGGGCATCGACCCCTCCCTCTGCAACTGGATACTGGACTTTCTAACCAACAGTCTGTTAGGTTAGACAAGCACACCTCTTCAACCCTCACCCTGAACACCGGCGTTCCACAGGGTCCTCTACTCCCTCTTCACCTATGACTGCACACCTGTACATGGTACTAACACCATCATCAAGTATGCAGATGATACAACGGTGATTGGCCTCATCAGCAACAACGATGAGTCGGCCTACAGGGAGGAGGTCCAGCACTTAGCAGCATGGTGCGCTGACAACAACCTGGCCCTTAACTCCAAGAAGACCAAGGAGCTCATTGTAGACTTCAGGAAGTCCAGGGGCGGCACGCACACCCCCATCCACATTAACGGGCCGGAGGTGGAACGTGTTTCTAGCTTCAGGTTCCTGGGGGTCAACATCTCCGATGACCTCTCTTGGACCCACAATACCTCAACTCTGATCAAGAAGGCTCACCAGCGTCTCTTCTTCCTGAGGAGACAGAAGAAGGTCCATCTGTCTCCTCAGATCCTGGTGAACTTCTACCGCTGCACCATCGAGAGCATCCTTACCAACTGCATCACAGTATGGTATGGCAATTGCAGAGGGTGGTGAAAATTGCCCAACGCATCACCGGTTCCTCGCTCCCCTCCATTTAGTCTGTCCAAAGCAAGCGTTGTCTGTGGAGGGCGCTCAGCATCGCCAAGGACTGCTCTCACCCCAACCACGGACTGTTTACCCTCCTACCATCCGGGAGGCGCTACAGGTCTCTCCGTTGCCGAACCAGCAGGTCCAGGAACAGCTTCTTCCCGGCGGCTGTCACTCTACTCAACAACGTACCTCGGTGACTGCCAATCACCCCCCCCCCCGGACACTTATTAACTTATTATTATTTATTCAAATCATTTGCTATGTCGCTCTTCCAGGGAGATGCTAAATGGATTTCGTTGTCTCTGTACTGTACACTGACAATGACAATTAAAATTGAATCTGAATCTGAATCGGGTAGGCCATTTAGGAATGAGATAAGGAAAAACTTTTACACCCAGAGAGTTGTGAATCTGTGGAATTCTCTGCCACAGATGGCAATGAAGACCAATTCACTGGATATTTTCAAGAGAGAGTTGGTTTTAGCTCATAGGTCTAAAGGAATCAAGGGATATGGGGAAAAAGCAGGTACGGGGCACTGATTTTAGATGATCAGCCATGATCATATTGAATGGCGGTGCGGGCTCGATGTGCCAAATGGCCTGTCCTGCACCTATTCTCTATGTTTCTATTCCTTCTCTCCAGAAATTCTGCCTTTCCCAAATGAGTTACTCCAGCCTTTTGTGTCTATCTCCATGTACTGTTCTGTGCTCCGAATCAATGATCCATTATTGAAATTGGAAGATTACCATCATGTACAATACTTTGTGACAACATACAGGTACCTATTTTTGCTTTGCTCAACACTGTTGATTCTCACACCTGAAGGAGACAGCTGGAACCATCATCTGCCAGGGTCTTCTCCTGCTGACCCTGACGTCCTTTCTCCTGCAACTTATCTCACTGAAGAGAATATACGTTTATTTCAGGAAATCTCGGGCTGCCTAGATATTCTGCCTGCAATATTCCTTTACCGTGCATGACGGCTAAAGCATGAATTGCTGGTGTTAGACTGAAGTTGGAATTGTGCCATTAATGGTTGCTGCACTTCCCACATGAATGTGCAAAAAAATTGTTGAATGTAATGTCGAATTGAGCCTATTACCAAGAGGATGTCTTTTAGTTCCTGATTCTGGGTACCAATCACCTGGGATGGAAGATTGCAACCTTCACGTGGTCCGCCCTATTTCGACAAATGCAATCAACCTGGTGTGCACAATCAAATAAGATCAAATAGAACAAGTTGTCCTACAACTTTAGGCTGTGCAGGCCACACTAAGAAGAAAAAGGTAGCAATCACCTTATCTCTTTTCATAAGAAATTCTGGCCTTAAATGGTAGCAAATTCTGGGCATAACAACAAAATGTTGCAGTAACAGCTGGTCAGGCAGCATCTCTCGAGAAAAGGAGTAGCTGACTTATCGGGTCGGAACCATTGGATGCTGCCTGACCCGCTGAGTTACTCAGCACTTTGTGTCTGTCTTTAGTATAAACCAGCGCCCACAAGTTCTGGGCAACCTGCGTCAGAGTGGATGTTCACATTTGCATTTTTAAATTAGCTCATGTTCATAAGATCATAAGTCCCATGAGCAGAATTAGGCCATTCAGCCCATCAAGTCTACACCACCATTCAATCATGGCTGGTCTATTTTTCCCTCTCAGCCGCATTTTCTTGCATTCTCCCCATTACTCCTGCCAACCATATTAATCAAGAATCTGTCAATCTCTGCTTAAACATATTCATTGACTTGGCCTCCACAGTCGTTTATGGAGCGAAAGAAATAGGTGACGTTTCGGGCCGAAACCCTTCTTCAGACGACAGTTTGTTACTGGTTGCTGGAAGCCAGCCACAATTTCCTCTAATTCTTTGCTGAAACCACTGTTCCTGAAAGTCTCGCACTTTTTTTCTTTCTTCCATACACCCTTTCAGTTTCTGTTCCAATATCAGCTTGTTACACAGATGTCAGTCTGAAGAAGGGTCTCCACCCAAAACGTCACCCATTCCTTCTCTCCAGAGATGCTGCCTGTCCCGCTGAGTTATCTCCGGTTTGAACCAGCATCTGCAGTTCCTTTCTACTCATTTTGAACATCATGTTTTTGTTGTTGGTATTATTACATTCATAACTTAAAGGAGCAAAATTAGGTCATTTGGCCCATCCAGAGGGAATGAAAGATCAGCCACGATTCAAATTCATCAGTCTGAAGAAGGGTTTCGGCCCGAAACGTCGCCTATTTCCTTCGCTCCATAGATGCTGCTGCACCCGCTGAGTTTCCCCAGCAATTTTGTGTAGCCACGATTCAATGGTGGATTTGACTCGATGGGGCGAATGTCTTAATTCTGCTCCTCTGACTTATGACCTTATGAACATAAATTTATCAAATCTATGCTTCCTGACCTTCTTTGCCTCCCAGTTAAATCATGCTTACAGTTTACAAATCCATTCTTTCACCCCTCACTGTGGCAGTCATCTTCTCCAGTGCCATCTGGAATACCCACATCCTTCCTATTCTGCCTCGTGCCATTGCTGCAACTCTTCTCATCACATATCACCACAGTCCTCCCTTACGAATCTGGTCTTTCCTCTTTTCTCTTCTAAATCCTTCTTAAATCTGCTCTTTGCCCAGGCTCTGGAACAAATTTGATAACGTTTCAGTGTGTGGGCTAATTAACACAAAACAATTACTGTTACTATTATGAAACAAACTTGGACATTTGACTATTTTAAAGCATCTTTATAAACTAGACCAAGTGCAGTCTGTTCCCACAACGCGCGGTTGCAAGGGGGGGCGGCCTGACATCAATGCGCAATGCCACATGCTAAGCGTACGCCGTCGAAACGCTGCGTACGACGTCGAGACGCTGCGTACGCCCGTCGAGACGCTGCGTACGCCCGTCGAGATGCTGCGTACGCCCTCAATGCGCCTGCGGGCCAACAGGCCATTGATGCGCGGGATTTTCAGAGAGTGCAAACCAGCGAGGACGGCGAAAAGCAGCGGGAGGAGCAGGCGATCTTTGGCCTTACGTCGACTAGGTGGTAGGTTGTCGTAGACATTATCATGGGGGGGGGGCAGTCACCGTTTTTTCGGCAACCTGCTATGACTATGTCAGTCGCCGAAAAAGTCGCGTAAGTGGGACAGGCCCATTAATCTCCTGTGAGATAGCCAGACTATTACTTCTCAGTAGGTACACAAAATTGCTGGGGAAACTCAGCGGGTGCAGCAGCATCTATGGAGCGAAGGAAATAGGCGACGTTTCGGGCCGAAACCCTTCTTCAGACTGATCTCAGAAACTCAGCGGGTGCAGCAGCATCTACGGAGCGAAGGAAATAGGCGACGTTTCGGGCCGAAACCCTTCTTCAGACTGATCTCAGTATCTGCTTTATTCTACATAACAACATGCATTGTCCAGATAATTTGCCACTTCTACCTTCCCGAGGATCAATAAATGTGCACAGAAGATTACCCTTATTTAGATTAGATCCTGTATCTAGCAGGTATAGACCATAAAAGGCAATACTTTGAAATGGAATTAAGTCATGGAGCAATTATTTTAAACAGAATGTGTTCTAAATGCTGGAAGATATTGCTTGTTTATATACTTCATAATGTTTGCTATTTAACACATTGCTATCTATCTATCATGAATCTAAACTAAATGTTGTAAAGGTAGGTATACAGTATTTTCAGTTTGTAACTCGACCAGTCATTGTTGTTTAAGTCTTTATTTTTGAAAGGAAACTAATGTGCTTAAAATTTTTTATCTGTACCAATGAGTGTACTACATTACAAGAACAATTCTGGTTATTTGTGCTTCTTTTCTATTTATGCATGGACATTCATGCAATATGGGAACAAACCAGGCAAACAGGAGGAAACCCACAGAGCCGCAAGGAGAACATGCAAACTCCACCCAGAAAGCACTGGAGGTCGGGATTGATCACAGGTTGCTGGAGCAATGAGATAGCAGCTTGACCACAATCCGAGATTCTTGCTACCATGTTTTGCAGCTACTTAAAAAACGTAAATTATCCATGAGCTCAGTCCTACTTATGAAAGCAATGGAGGTGTCATGTTTTTTCCCCCCAAAGATATTACAATTAAAACACAAAGTATTTGTGCTATAACTCCAGGATAAATGCTCAACTGAGAAAATCAAGCCCCAAACCAAAGTATTATCCAACTAAAAACACTAACATACAATAAATGAATCCATATGCAAAAAACCCCAGCTACCTACATATTAATTAGACAATAGACAATAGGTGCAGGAGTCGGCCATTCGGCCCTTCGAGCGAGCACCGCCATTCAATGTGATCGTGGCACATTAATTCTCTTTAATAAACCAACTAATCCAGTCGATGCAAGTATATCATTAGGGTTATCAAGTGGGCACATACCTTCATTGGTGTTTCCTTGAGTTTGGCCCCCGACACCTCGAGAAGGCTCAACAGTTGGTTCTGACGTTCCAGAACAACCCCCCTCAATACCTGCTCTCCCCACCAATGCTACCAGAATCTACTAAATAAAGGAAGTTGCAGCCAATTAGCTCACTCATAGTTACTTAGACTTAGTCCCTCCCACATTGTTGAGTGCCTTGGGCAGTAAGCTTTCGCCATTCTGTTTGGTCACGTTTGACATCTCCCACCCTCAATAGGTTAACGTCCCAGGCTTCCAAATCCTTCTGGAATGTTCGCTTCCATGTGAGTTTTGGTCGACCTCTTTTCCTTCTTCCGTCAGGTTGCCATGTCATTGCTATCTTAGGTGCACGTTCTGGTGACATTGAGTACATGTCCTGCAAATTTCATCCTGCGTACATCTATGTCCTGGCTGAGAGGCTTTGTTGCCCGCTAGATC
This sequence comes from Amblyraja radiata, assembly GCF_010909765.2. Classification (NCBI taxonomy): domain Eukaryota; kingdom Metazoa; phylum Chordata; class Chondrichthyes; order Rajiformes; family Rajidae; genus Amblyraja; species Amblyraja radiata. The sequence continues at coordinate 33,373,131 of NC_045971.1, read as the reverse complement.
TCCTTGTTTGTGATGTGGTCTTTGTAGCTAGTTTTCAGGATCTTCCTCAAGCAGCATTATTGGAATGGACCCAGTTTCTTTTTCATCTTCACATTGATTTTCCATGTCTCACTGGCAGAGAGGGCTGTAGGGAGGACTACAGACTGGAAGAGCTTGACTTTTAGCATCTTGGATATCCTGCCCATAGACCATATTGGCTGCATACTTCTGAAGACTGATGCAGCTTTACCAATTCGGGAATTGATGTTGCCCTCTACATCTCCATCTGCTGAGAACATGCTGCCAAGGTAGGTAAATCTTATGGCGTTTTCCACAGATTCCCCATTGATTATCAATTGGTCTAATTGTTAATCCTGGCTAAATTCGACCAGTCATGACTTCAAAATGGGGTTAAGTTTCAGTTTGCTGAGTGATTTGGTCAAATTGGAATTGCTCTCTGCAGAGATGGGACAGGCTGTGGGAGGTGCCAGGGAGTCTGAAACTTAGATACAATTTGCAGGCAAAGAATGGGAAGCCTTGCAAGCCTTGTCAATCTGGTACTAAATGCATGGATTGGTTGGCTGCAAACCAGTCATACACCTTGTAAATAGCTTGTAAATAATGTAGCAGAATCTGACTCTGCTAAGTGTTGATTGGATGGGGTGTTGAGCCTTGTCTGAGATTTCTGTTAATCAGGGCAAAGGTTTCCAAGTTGACTTCGCCTCGAAGTTTGTTGTGAATACAATGTATAGGGAGATTTCACGAAAGGTCACTGGAGCGTAGATCCGCACCCACGTGACCGAACATTTTAACTGGGGGACAAGCGTCACTTCCGGTACATGTTAGTGAATGGGAAAACACGCACTTTCACACCCGTTAAAAACATCGAAAACGGCTCGTTTATGAGCTGCAATTAACTGTACCGGTCGTGGTGACCGTGAGGAACAGCTACCTAAATTTACAGTCCAAAAAAAAGATAGAAACTAAGGTAAATTCAAGAGGGAGCTGAAGGTGTAAATACAGCGGAAGTGCTAGCGGACATTTACCGTGGAGATTTAAAGATCCAAAATATCGGGAATTATCGCGTTTGCTCGCTGCATTTCATCAAAAGTGGCATTATTGACTTTGTTATCTTTATTCATTTATTATATGAAAAGTATTAAAAGTGAAAAATCCGTCAGTAAAATTGCAAAATCGCCCATGGTTCTCAGGTGGGTTTTAACATGCAAAATGAAAACGCTTCTGAAGCTACATTTACCATTTAAATAATCGTAAACTATCAATGCGTTTTGAAATAAATTTTACTGAGATGCAAGCTAAGGAATGCGATGATTGTCAGCTGTTAGTTGGACAAAACCAGGACATTTTATTATTTGCCAAAATATATTTCTCAATGTTTCTTGTTTAAAGCCTGCACAATCACCCAAACTACTTATTTATTTATTTATCATCTAATAACAGACAAGCCTGCAGCATGGAATGATGTCAACAATCCTGATTGGGCAACCACTGTGAGCAGGATAGACAATGTGCACAAGAACGCCATGCACGTGCAACAAGAAGAGAGTATTAAAGCAGATTTGGTTGCAGCTCAAGCATCTATAGCTCTGCAAGTTGATGGCGTTCTTGTGCACATTGTCTATCCTGCTCACAGTGGGTGCCCAATCAGGATTGTTGACATCATTCCATGCTGCAGGCTTGTCTGTTATTAGATAAATAAAATTTATTTCAAAACGCATTGATAGTTTACGATTATTTAAATGGTAAATGTAGCTTCAGAAGCGTTTTCATTTTGCATGTTAAAACCCACCTTTAGGTAGCTGTTCCTCACGGTCACCACGACCGGTACAGTTAATTGCAGCTCAAAAACGGGCCGTTTTCGATGTTTTTAACGGGTGTGAAAGTGCGTGTTTTCCCATTCACTAACATGTACCGGAAGTGAGCTTGTCCCCCAGTTAAAATGTTCGGTCACGTGGGTGCGGATCTACGCTCCAGTGACCTTTCGTGAAATCACCCTATTGAACTGTTGTATCATCGGGTTAGAGAAATTCCTGTAATGTATGGTGTTAATCGATATTTGTAATTGAGTGATTAAGAGACAACCCCCGTGTGGTTCGGCCCTCGAGTTCATGGGGCATATAAAAGTCCTTGATCACGAGGCTCAGGGTCGATCTCCTGGAAGAACGCTCAGGACCATGTACCCTTCTGGAGTGTCTCTGTCTGCGCGGGGCCTGGAGGGCTTGAACAGATAGACACAGGGATCGAACCCGTGGTGGGTTAGGTACAGTGTGTGATCTGTGACAAGCATTTGGTAAAATAATCTGTAGTTGATTCAAGTGCTTAATTCAGTGTTTTTACTGAAACTGGGCTGGGGGGAAGCTTAGAAATGAGGAATTATCATTGGGGGCTCGTTCAGGATCTCTAAAGACCCCCAAATACAGGTTTACGATCAAGGGTATTGAGCTGTTTCAATCGCGGGTGCAGAAATTGGCGCCACTGCGGTTGTCGCATTCATTTTTGGCACCTTGTGAGTTGGAGTGGGCTTGGGAAAGGGTCTAAACGAGATCATTAGAAGAGAGTCTAGCAAGCACGGGAGAGTGATTAGCATGCCTTTGGGTTGGAGGCCCATAAAACCAGGCCTTGGTGGGGCGGGGTGTGGGCCCGGTCCTTGGTTAGAGGCCTAAATTGGTCATAGTTGGGCAGACTGCAGCTGCCTTTACCTAGATCCTAGCACACTTCATTGGGTGTGGGGTGGCCCAAGGGTAGACCTGGTATCCGAATTAGGTGGGGAGTTTAAGACAGTTTCTATCGTCGTACGGATCGCTGCCGGGAACGTGAATTGAAAAGCTCCACTTTGAAAAACGGCATTGATAATTCACAGCACGAAGCATCAAGGCGCTGGATCCTCGGTACATTAGCAAAGAGATGCGTCTGTGTGTAAGTGTCTGAGTCCTGTTTGACGGACGAGGAGCATCGAGAAGGTACCGAACTTGGATAAACTGGGTATAGTTTGATCAAGAAAATTGAAATTGGACAATTTAGCTTATTCGATAGCCCGCGTGGGATGGGAGATTGCAACCTTCACGTGGTTCGCCCTGTTTCGACTAATGCAATCAACCTGGCATGCACAATCAAGTGAGATCAAATAGAAAAAGTTGTCCGAAAACTTTAGGCTGTGCACGCCATACGCAAGAAGAAGAAGAATAGAGCCCGCGTAGTAATAAGATACGCACGTAAATTTAGGTTTAAGTGTTCTAAATTTGCTGGGAAATTTCCAAACACTGGACTTCATCTTGAAGTTCTGCGTAATGTGGGATTCAAATACCTGTTTTTATAACTATGAAGTTGGTGCATGTCCGTGATCGATTCCGAATAGCGGCTGATCCACAGTATGTAGTAACCCTCTGGTCGATTGTTGCTAAGCACCTGATAGCAAAGTTTACCTGAGAGATGGGAATTTCCCCATGAGGAAAAGTAACATGAACAGTGAAGGTTACCCCTACTTCTGTCGAACTTAGAGTGGTGGGATAGAGGTCGCCCAATAAAAGTCCAGTCTTGGCAGAGGGATAGTAGCATTGGGGAGGAAGCATAATCATTTATGGGGAGAGTACCCCTCAGCGAAGAGTAAACTAGGAAGGGGGAAATTCTTCGGTATCAGAGGGAGCGGCTCACTCCGTGATACCAGCATGATGCGGATTCGAGATCATGTCTACGTGAATTGTGCCCTAGTGCTTAAATAATTTTGTAAATTGTAAAAATAGTTCTCTGTATCGTTATCCGGATTTTGTAAATATTTCTGTATCTAAATAAATTTAGAGTAATTAGGTTAAACTTTTGAACATGTTTAGTAGTCCGCGGACCATCATTGTATTGCTGCTTATGTGAATGTTCACAGATAAAAAACTTGAAGCGAGAGTGTGGTTAAGTTAGATATCCGTAGTGTTTAATTTAGAGATTCATATTTGTTTAGGATTGTTTTGTGGATCCGAATCGGTGTGGTTCGATTAGGGGCTGCACTTCGATCGCTGCGACGAGGGGAGGAGTCATTTCATTGATTCGCCACGAGGAAGATTACTTAGAGTGCCTGGTTTATAGTAAGCAAATGTTTGTGGTTTATTTCGGAGTGTGGCTGTGCATAATAGTAATAGATAGTGTCTTAACCTGTTTGTGGACTGTGTTAATTGCGTGTCTGAAAATTATTTTTAGATGTTTTGATTGAGAAAATACCATAAGGTTGAAAGTGTGGAGTTGGGGGAAGAAGGAGTAACTAGCTGTGAAGCCGCGATCGTTTTGAACCATTAGCCATTATCTAGTAATGTGCTTGGGAAATATAGGGATAAAGCGAAAGATTGAAAATTCTATTTCAGTTGTTTGGAAGTATGGGGAATAATATGGACAGGGATCAAACCGAAGAAGATAAAAGCCCATTACAATTGATGTGTAATGAGTTTACTCACAAGGCAGAGAAATTAAGAAATTTATCAGGAGCATTAAATAAGAAATTAGGGAATAAACTATGGCCTCTGGGGGGAATTTGAACGGTAAAATGGGTAAAATACATAGAACGAATCATTTAGCAGCATAGTAATTACGAGGGTGCAAAATAATTAATTGGGTTGTGGAGAAAATATTTCCAGGATCAGATGGTGAATAAGCAGGTCATGAGAATGGCTAGTTGGGAACGAGCGATCGCTAAGCTTGGATTAGAACTAAAAGATGGTAAAGTGGATCGACCTCCAGGTGGTGATAGGAACAGCAGTGGAGATAAAGGGAAACACTCAGATCAAGGGGAAGGTGGATCACTTGGAAGAAAAGGAGTCCCTGTAATATTAAAGATTAAGAATCCGATGGTTGGTGTTGATCTCGAGGGGGAAGAAGATGAGTATTTGGAGGAGTGGACTAATGCAAATGTCAGTGGAAGTTCACAGCTCCCACCATGTACCTCTAGTGATCACCAGGCTTCGTTAGCACCATGTATGACTTGTGTCCGTAATAAATATGTTAGATCTGCAGAAACTATAACAACTCCGGCAGACTCTACATCTAAACAGGTTTCGCCAACAGCAGATACTGAAGTACCAGGTCATTCGATGTTTTCCACACTATATCTGACACATCGTCCAGTAGCTTATGGCACCCAGAGTAGAACGGAAAGGTTAGCTCTGGTGTTTAAGGAAAAGGAAGGTACGTTAGATGTAGTGCAACCACCAGAGTATTTATGTGAGCCGCAACATAGGCAGATCACTCGGGTGGAAAGGAATTACTTATTTTGGTAGTATTGGGGAAACCCTTAGTGAACTGGAAGATTTATCGGAGGGGGAGACAGTGATCCAAGAATCCGCAATAGACTTTGACATAACCAAAAGCTTATTACTTGGACAGGTATCCTATAGGCAGTAAGGGAAGGAATAGGTATTGCAGATTCGGCCAGCGCAGTGGGTATGAATAATCTCCGCGTTACAGACGCCCATATGCCGTGGAAATCCCATGAAATAATGGCTGTACTAAACAGAATCCCTGACTGGAAGTAGTCCACTGCTTCGTTTATAGAGTATTTGGGAACCACCATGCGTGTATACCATGCAGCCTCACGGGACTTGTGGGAGACCATACAACAGATAATCACTCCAGGTGAGAACACTGGATTTTTGGTAGCCCTAGGACATCCTATTTATGAAAAATTGGCAGGTGCAATAATGGGTGACAGTGCACGGGAAAAGGCTGTTTTAACACCCCTTGCAAAAATGTTTGAGGAATCAAGAAATTTAAGTCGAGTCCTGGAATTAAGACCAGAAAAGGGTGAAGGAGCAGACAAATTCCTGGATCGCTTTTCAAAATTATATATAGAACAAAAAGGTGATTCGGACTATCAGAATGTCGCAAGTTCCCCTTAATAATGTGCGGTCTTGCTGAGTTGTCTACCCACTAGAATAGCAAATTTAATCAGAACTAATAGCAGGAACTGGTCTGAGAGCCGAGCCAGTCAAATAACCAGAGCTGTGAGATATTATTGGAAAGAGAGTAGAAACCAAGAGAATTATCCTGTCACCCAGAGGGAAAGTGAACGCACAGCAATGGAAGGATTACCAACCCATGGATTCCCAGAGTGCCTGCAAATTATGGATTGGAAGAAATTAGGGTCCCAGACTACTCAGATTATTATCATCATTATACTCCCAATCTTGAGCCCATTTCAATGGAACCCAGGGGTAGAATAAGACCCCCAATGCTGCCTAACCAATGCTATACTTGTGGAGGAATGGGACATTGGAGTTGGGCCTGTCCCACGAAGGAACGGATGAAACAGAGGGGTCAGAGAAGGGATTTCCAGGATTACGAAGAAGTTAGAGATCCTAGAGAATATAGAGACATTCGAAATCCAAGAAGTTATGGGAGGTCCCTTATTCTAAGAGACAATGGGACCCATGAAACCAGAGAGAGAGATGGTCTGAGTAACAAAAATCAAAAGGTCACAGGGCACGTACTCAATCTAAGCCATTCTTTCAGTCCTGACCCACCTACCCACATTGGAATTGTGGGCGTGATGACATGACCCCAACTCTATTTTTTTTTGATAATATTTTTATTAGAAGCATGTACATATCATAATCAAAACACATTTAGTATATCAATTACATATTATTAATAGATGGGATTCTTGCTACCAGAGTAACAGGGATCCTCGTTTATCAATTGTATATTAACTCTGCTTCTATTTGTTTATTTTCTTTTTATAGATAGTGAGAAAGAAGAGAAAAAAACATAAAATAGAATTGAATAAATTATCAATAATACAACTTTGGAGGTGGGTCCGTAGATTATAAAACATAACTATTCATCTAATCCTGGGTTCAAGCTTCAGTCAGGGTTCCGTGCCGGACCAATTTTCCCTTTCAAAAAGTCAATAAATGGAGACCATATTCCAGCAAATAATTCTTGTTTCTCCATGAAGACAAGTCCAGTTCTTTCCAAATGTAAGGTCTCCAACATCTCCATAATCCACATTTTGATTGTGGGGGTTGTTGGTCTTTTCCAAAATTTTAATATTACATTTTTCCCAGTTATTATACTATAATCAAGAAAGTTTCTTGGGCTTATTGTAAATTTTAGGCTTTGTTCTGATATTCCTAATATTATTAGTTTTGAATCGGGATCCAATTGGGTATTAACAACTTGCATTCAAAATGTCCAGACAAAATGACTACCCCCAACTGACACTATTATTCTCCACCAAATCCACCTACAGCCTTGCTCTGCTGCCGCTGACATTTGCTTTACAGCCTGACACAAAATCTGTCCACAAATTCTTAATAATTCAAATAGGGACGTGATTGATCTCGCTATGAAACCTCTACACCCCAACTATACAGGACGTGCACTTGCTCTCCATCCTCACTGCTGAACTTCTGCTGCCAACTCTACATATCTAAACCTATTCCTTTTCATACGCCTGATCCACCAAGTTCTCCAAGGCACCGTCAGTTCTATAAAATACACTATCCGCTGACTTACTGACCACAACACTATATCAGGCCTCAAACTAATAGTAACAACAAGCTTTCCTCCTAAATCTACCCGCGTCTCCAAATCATTGGCATCCCATAACTGGCTTGACTCATACCAATCTGCAAACTTCCCTCCTCCACCTTTCTCTCCCTCATGGACAAACTGCTCCTTCCGGACTTGTAATAGAGCCCGCTCTATTACAAGTTCGCTTTTGGTTCAGAAGCGGTCACGTAATTCCCCAGCTCCGAGCTTCACTGTCCACCAATGTGACTGCAGACCTTCAGTCTCAAAGCAAAATCACGGGCACCAGTTGCACCGCCGTTGTGTTAATCATTGTTAATTCACCAGTAAATTCCTAGCACTTAGTAAGCGAATATGGCTCCGAAAATCTCAGTGTCGACGTGTCACCATTACAATGCAAATGATGGACCATTTATATTCAGCATGCCCATCTGCCCTAGACTTCAGTCCATACAGACTTCCTTACCAGAAAGACATCTTACAGGTAAGAGTTGTTTCATTCACAATGGACTATTACATTGTCTTTGTTGGGCGCTGATTGCTCATATGTGTTATTGCTCTTCTTCCTCAGATCGTCACTTTCATCTGGCTTTCTAGAACATGAGTCTTCCTAGACTTTGGGGATGTTGCATTGTGTTGGTCCTGTTACCCGGAACCCCGACTCTAGGCTGTGATGTACGCGCTACACTTCGCCCATTCCTTCAAGAGTCTTTGGATGATCTGTTTGCCATGGTGATTTAAAGTGACCTTGAACAATTCCTTTTTCAGATTTATGTCGGTACCCCAGAGATGACTGCCTCAAATACTTACAGCTAATATTGGCAACTTGGATGAAGGAGGTGATCAAGGGTGTTGTAGTCAGGATATGAAGTAGAATGTAAAGCAAGTTGTGAGAGGTCCGAAGAAGGATTCGACCCAAAACATCACCTATTCCTTTCCTCCAGGGATGCCGCCTGACTTGCTGGGTTACTCCAGATTGTTGTGTCTATCTTGGGTGCAATGCAACATCTGCAGTGCTTTCCTACACTTTATGTGGAGTGTACCTGTATGGAGGGATATTGATAGGCGACCTGTGTGACATGAACTGGACAAATAGCGTTAAATGTAGGCAGTGTTATCTACTCTGATATGAAGAAGATAAATGCAGATGACTGTCCTGAGTCCTACTAGACACAGCTGGTACTTTCAGCACCACAGTGCCAGCCCCAAGGTTGCACTTTCCTACTGTGGCCACTTGACTGCAAATGACTTTGAGACCCCCTCATGTGCAGGGTATCCCATGGCGTGGAGTGGTTTGCAACAGTTCACAGCCAAAGGAACTTGAGGCACCGTCCCCAATGACTGAACCCCATGAAATGGCCTGAACTCTCCCGGCTGACTTAGACCGACTCATATGGCATTGAAATGTCCAAACAGCAGCATCTTTTCTCACATTCAGCTGTGATGCCAATAAACATATGTAATTACCAAGACTTTCATCTTGACCACTTCCGGTCTGCGTTGTAAGCAAATTTGCGCAAAAACGCTACCCTATATCGCTAGGATTTTTTCGTCAACTCCTCTGCTCCAAGACAACAAGTTTTGTTCCGATCGGTGACAAAATAAAAAAGTTATGACCTCCACACAGATGAGAAGGTTTGCAATGACGCGAGACTCCAGCTGCAGAGAAAGGGGATATGATCAGAGAGTAGTGGCCGGACAGTAAAAGCTGAAGTAACTCAGCGCGACAGGCAACATCTCGGGAGAGAAGGAATTGGTGACGTTTCGAGTTCAGACCAAGAGTTAGGGGAGTATGAAACTGATATGGAAGATGCAGATGCTGACCAAGGAAGTTTAGAATGGTTCATTGTTGTCTGAGGGAAAGGTGACAGCGAGGCATACAATCAGTAAAATTAATTAGGAGGACAGTGAATCTAGTCGGAGAACCAGGGCGGGACAGGATTGTCGCAGTGTAAGCGCGAGCCGTGTGGTAGCGGCGTCGACAGAAGGAACACTATTAAAGTCTGGCGCACAGGAACAGACAAAGTAAATGATCGATGTAGCGAGTGGGCGGGCGAGCCTCGCTGAAGGAGTGGATAGATGGAGTAGACAACAGTCAGCTCCACTTCCCACTTGCCGACTGAACTGATGGTTCAGCAGAGCGGTCACCCAAACTGCGTCTCGTTTGTCTACTGTAGCGGAGAACACGCGGGGTGTGGGATACGCGGTTAATAAACCGCATGCAGAACAGTTCCGCTTCACGTGGGATGAGAGGAGGGGAGGGAAGGGGGTAAAAGGGCGGGTACGTTCAAATAGTCCGTTGTAACCCAAAAGGTTGCTCGATAACAACAATGTTGTTAGAGACAATGTTGCTGTGAGTGTGAATTGTGTGCTGGAGCCGGACTTGACCGCTTCCCCTGTTGTAGGGAGAAGCCATCCCCCCGCGGTGCGAAGCTGAAAGGTCATCATTGGATGTCGATTCATTGAACTTGGCCGATCTCACGGCGGGAGGACAGGTGAGTGTGCATTTATAAGCGTCGTTTCATGTATCCGCGAATGTTCCCGGGGACAATGAATGTACGGGTCGCATATAAATTTAATAAGGGACGCGGTGTTTTAAGTATAATCACATTATTTTGCCCATTTTTAATAAATACCCACAAGTACTGGGGTTTCAACGAACGCAGCAGTTCTGGGAAGAGCGATTTCATATAATTCGATTGATGCAGTTAGTCTGCTAAGGTAGAACATGACACACAATGCTGGAGTATCTCAGTTGATCAGGCAGCATCTCTGGCCAAAAGGTAGATGGAGTAGAAGCCAGTCAGCTGACTATTCTCCAGAGATGCTTCAGGACCCAGCATCTGCAGTTCTTTCCTATATAAAGTAAACAATTAGTTGTGTAGGAAAGAACTGCCGATTCTGGTTTAAACCGAAGGTAGATCACAAAATACTGGAGTAACCCAGCGGGACAAGGAATGAATGACGTTTCGGGTCGATACCATTCTACAGATAGAATATGACGCGTCGAAAGAAGTTCTTCAAACTAATCTCACCGAAGTGTTGACGCCGGAAAGGTACCAACAGAAATGTTGATACAAGGTTCTCAAGACAACTTTTGCAAACATGCATTAACTATTGATTATTCTCTAACTTCAAGTAAACCTTGCTTTCCCTCTCCCTCCATCCTTCTCCCTTCCTAGATCTCCGACCACTCTGACTGTCCCGATTAGATTTTATCACTGTTTACTTCGTTGTCAGCTTCTCCCAGCTAACAATGATCTGTTCTAGATTTTCCTTGAGCTTTATCCCCTTTGATGTCTAGTTTTCAAACCTTACTCTTCCTTATCTTTGTATCTCCCTCTCCCCGAGTCATTCTGAAGAAGGGTCTCGACCCGAAACGTCACCCATCCCTTCCATCCGGAGATGTTGCCTGGCCCGCTGAGTTACTCCAATTTTCTATCTTGTTGGACTTGTAGTTCCTACGTACACATCTGTACGCAGTTTCTTCTTCTTCTTCGTGCGTATGGCGTGCACAGCCAAAAGTTGAAACACAACTAGTTCTATTTGATTGTGCACGCCAGGTTGATTGCATTCGTTGAAACTGGGCGGACCACGTGAAGGTTGCAATCTCCCACCCCGCAGTATCTTCCACACTGTATCACACTATGGCTCTCTGGCTCTATGGCATCTATTGATCACTATTCGATTTGGAAATGAGTGTGATATTGTCCGGTCCCGGCCGTTCTCACGGGTCCATGGCCACACTGATGTCGTTCTGTGTTGTGTGCAGGACCTGGACACGGCCGTTGTTGTCTACCAAGTGGTGAGTCAATTCAACGAGATCTACCACATGGACCGGTCCTCGGTCACATGGTCCCAGGACGCTATGAGGAAATTCGGGAGTAAACTGGATACGCAGACCTCTATTCTGGAAAACTGTGTGAGGAACGCAGGCTCTGATGCCCAGACACAGAACAAGGCCACCATTCAAGAGTACTTCAGGAAACTCTCCGAGTTTCTTAATCGAGAGGTGAGACGGTTGAAACTTATCATCTAACGACCCGCGGGCAATTATTTCACTCAATCTAAATCTATTCATTCTCTGATGCGTGATTCCGAACGTTTCTCTTTTGCAGAGATTCAGCGCCTGCGCCTGGGAAGTAATCCGCGAGATGATCACGCCTTGGTACCAACAGTTGTATAGACTTTACGTGGCATAATGTGCGAGCATCTAAAACCCTTTTTTAGATGCTGTCTGGTGCATTCAGAGTCTTCTTTTGGAGCATTTTTACACCAAATTTATGACCAATATTTCTGAAATAAATTTGATTTAGTCAAGAGTAATGAGTGGGTGGAATGGGATGATTCGGGTCATTGTTGTATACATTGTTTAAAATCAAGAATTGAAATTGTCCTTGTTTTAGTAATCAAGTTGTACTCTTGTAAAATGTTACGTAAAATGTTATAATGAAGCTTGCACAAACTGCAAATAATTTACTGTAAGTTTTTGCAGTAAAGAAAACGTTTTGCACGAAAATTAACGAGTTATCTTAACCACCCCCAACTACTGCCCGCTGTCCCATTCACCTTCAGTCCCGTCAGCACCATTTAGCCAGCGGTGGAATTGCTGTCTTACAGCGCCAGAGACCCGGGTTTGAGCCGGGTGCTGTTTGCACGGAGTTTGTACGTTCCCTCGTGACCCATGTGGGTTTTCTCCAGGTGTTTCGGTTTCCTCCCACACTCCAAAGACATAAGATAATTGGCTTGGTATAATTGGAGATTGCCCCTAGTGTGTGTGGGATAGTGGTAGTGTGCAGGGCTCACTAGTCGGTGCGGACTTGGTGGGCCGAAGAATGCTGGAGTAACTCAGCGGGACAGGCAGCACGTCTGGAGAGAAGGAATGGGTGAGGTTTCGGGTCGAGACCCTTCTTCAGCTCCTACCCAACAGCCATCTTGAACACTGCAAATACTAACTGAACTAAGAACTACAAACCGTCTTTGTTGCACTAAGGACTTTGGGGCTTTTTAGATTTCAGAGATACAGCGCGGAAACAGGCCCTTCGGCCCGCGCCGACCAGTGATCACCCCGTGCACTAGCACCATCCTACACACTGGGGACAATTTTACAACTTACCAAACACAATTCACCGACAAGTGTTTGGAGTACACCACAAGTACCCCACTAGTCACTGCCTGCCATTCTGAAAGGGACCCGTTAGTCCCTACTCTTTGTTTCCTGTCTGCCAAATAATTTTCTATCCATGACAGCACTCTACCCCCAACACTACTCACTGACTCACTGCTTCTTGGTTCACTACCGACTGACACGGCTTCTGGGCTCACTACTCACCGGCTCACGGCTTCTGGACTCACTCATTCACGGCCTCTGGATTCACTCACTGGCGGCCTGTTGACTCACTCACTCACGGCCTCAGGACTGACTGACTCACTCACCCACGGTCTCTGAACTGACTGACTGACTGACTCACTAACAGCTTCCGGACTGACTGACTGACTCACTCATGGCCTCATACCCAACTACTGGACTCACGCCCGACTACTGGACTCACTCCCGACTTCTGGACTCACGCCCGGCCTATGGACTCACGCCCGGCTTATGGACTCACGCTTGGCCTCCGGGGCTTTATTCTCCTCGCCCCGGTGATTGACAGCGGGTGCCGGAAGGGGCGTCACCTTCCTGGCGATCTACAGGCCAATCTCCTCATCTCACGATTTTTAAACCTTCATAACGTTTGTAATATCCCACCAATCGGAACAGAACTTTGTGCGATTTGAGCAGAGGAGAACGGTGGGTAAGGTGGCGCAAAATCCTAGCGATATAGGGTATCGTTTTAGCGCAAATTTAAAAACAACACAAACCAGAAGTGGACAAGATGAGAGTTTTAGCATAGTACTAGACTAAGTGGGATCCGTTGGGTCCCATGTTCACATGGATGGGCTGGTCCCCCGACGCAATATTCCACCTCTCCACCAATTCCAATATTGGAGGCCAGTGGGGGGGCTTTCTGGAGTGCTGGTATGGGTTCTTGGGGTGGCAGCTCAGTCCCTCGAGCCTGATCTGCTGGCAGCTCACTCACGGCTGGTGGGCTGGCAGTTGACTCATGACTATTCCTTGAAATTCCTTTTCAAGCAGGGTGCAAGGCCACCAAATTCAAATCCATGTTCCTACCATTTCAAGCAGGGTACAAGGCCACCAAATTCAAGTGCAGTTTCTTACCACTTTGAGCAGGGTGCAAGGCCATCAAATTCAAGTGCAGTTTCCTACCACTTCAAGTAGGATGCAAGGCCACCGAATACAAGTGCAGTTTCCTACCACTTCAAGCAGGGTGCAAGGCCACCGAAATCAATTGCAGTTTCCTACCACTTCAAGCAGGGTGCAAGGCCACCAAATTCAAATCCATGTTCCTACCATTTCAAGCAGGGTGCAAGGCCACCAAATTCAGTGCAGTTTCATACCACTTCAAGCAGGATGCAATGCCGCCAAATTCAAGTGCAGTTTCATTCCACTTCAAGCAGGGTGCAAGGCCACCAAATTCAAGTGCAGTTTTATTCCATTTCAAGCAGGGTGCAAGGCCACCAAATTCAAATGCAGCTTCATACCATTTCATGCAGGGTGAAACCAGCATAAAACCACACAAAACACCAAACTCAAACTTCAGTAGACATTCAGTGTGTTCAGTTGATTCACAGCTCAGACAGAGTCGTGACCTCTCTCTCCCCCATCATGCAGAGATTGAACCACACCCACACTTCCGGGTTTTATAACACCTCCCCCCCACCGGAAAAGGTGTGGCTTTCAAGGCGTGATTGACAGGAGAGGGATTCTCAACATTAAAAAAAAAAATAATGACACTTTTATTTTTCATTGATGGGAAGAATTCTCTGCACCTGCTCAGCGGAGGGGCACTGAGTAAGATGGCCAAAAATCACAGCCGTAAGTGGTATCGTTTTATCTAAAATCAATATACAGTGCAAACAGGAAGTGCATTTGCAGTAGTGCCTTTCAACTACAAGCCAAAGCACCCAAGCCACCATTTGCAGTAAGTAGTGCCTTTCAACTTCAAGCCAAAGCAACCAAGCCACCATTTGCAGTAAGTAGTGCCTTTCAACTTCAAGCCAAAGCACCCAAGCCACCATTTGCAGTAAGTAGTGCCTTTCAACTTCAAACCAAAGCTCCCAAGCCACCATTGGCACTTACGCTTTTAAACTTCATGCCACCATTTGCAGTGCCTTTCAAATTCAAGCCAATGCACCCACGCCACCATTTGCAATAAGTAGTGCCTTTCAACTTCAAGCCAAAACACCCAAGCCAACATTTGCTGTAAGTAGTGCCTTTCAACTTCATGCCACCAATTGCAGTAAGTACTGCCTTTCAACTACATGCCACCCTTTGCATAGTGCCTTTCAACTTCAAGCCAAAGCACCCAAGCCAACATTTGCAGTAAGTAGTACCTTTCAACTTCAAGACAAAGCACCCAAGCCACCATTTGCAGTAAGTAGTGCCTTTCAACTTCATGCCACCATTTGCAGTAAGTAGTGCCATTCCACTTCAAGCCTATGCACCTACGCCACCATTTGCACTAAGTAGTGCTTTCAACTTCAAGCCAAGGCACCCAAGGCGCCATTTGCAGTAAGTAGTGCCTTTCAACTACAAGCCAAAGCACCCAAGCCACCACTTGCAGTAAGTAGTGCCTTTCAACTTCAAGCCAAAGCTCCCAAGCCACCATTTGCACTTAGTGCCTTTCAACTTCATGCCACCATTTGCAGTGCCTTTCAACTTCAAGCCAATGCACCCACGCCACCATTTGCAGTAAGCGATGCCTTCCAACTTCAAGCCAATGCACCCAAGCCACCATTTGCAGTAAGTAGCGCCTTTCAACTTCAAACCAAAGCACCCAAGCCACCATTTGCAGTAATTACTGCCTTTCAACTTGATGCCACCATTTGCTGTAAGTAGTGCCTTTCAACTTCAAGCCAAAGCACCTAAGCCACCATTTGCAGTAAGTGGTGCCTTTTCTACTTCAAGCCAAAGCTCCCACGCCACAATTTGCAGTGCCTTTCAACTTCAAGCCAAAGCATCAGGACACCATTTGCAGTAAGTAGCGCCTTTCAACGTCAAGCCAATGCAGCCACGCCACCATTCACAGTAAGCAATGCCTTTTAACTTCAAGCCATTGCACCCAAGCCACCATTTGCAGTAAGTAGTGCCTTTCAACTTCAAGCCACATCCAAGCCACCATTTGCAGCAAGTAGTGCCTTTCAACTTCAAGCCACAATTTGCAGTAAGTAGTGCCTTTCAACTTCAAGGCACACCCAAGACACACCCAAACCAACATTTGCAGTAACTAGTGCCTTTCAACTTTAAGTCAAACCTCCCTAGTCAACATTTGCACTAAGTAGTGCATTTTAACTTCAAGCCAAAGCACCCAAGGCGCCATTTGCAGTAAGTAGTGCCTTTCAACTACAAGCCAAAGCACCCAAGCCACCACTTGCAGTAAGTAGTGCCTTTGAACTTCAAGCCAAAGCTCCCAAGCCACCATTTGCACTTAGTGCCTTTCAACTTCATGCCACCATTTGCAGTGCCTTTCAACTTCAAGCCAATGCACCCACGCCACCATTTGCAGTAAGCGATGCCTTCCAACTTCAAGCCAATGCACCCAAGCCACCATTTGCAGTAAGTAGCGCCTTTCAACTTCAAACCAAAGCACCCAAGCCACCATTGCAGTAATTACTGCCTTTCAACTTGATGCCACCATTTGCAGTAAGTAGTGCCTTTCAACTTCAAGCCAAAGCACCTAAGCCACCATTTGCAGTAAGTAGTGCCTTTTCTACTTCAAGCCAAAGCTCCCACGCCACAATTTGCAGTGCCTTTCAACTTCAAGCCAAAGCATCAAGACACCATTTGCAGTACGTAGCGCCTTTCAACGTCAAGCCAATGCAGCCACGCCACCATTCACAGTAAGCAATGCCTTTTAACTTCAAGCCATTGCACCCAAGCCACCATTTGCAGTAAGTAGTGCCTTTCAACTTCAAGCCACATCCAAGCCACCATTTGCAGCAAGTAGTGCCTTTCAACTTCAAGCCACAAATTGCAGTAAGTAGTGCCTTTCAACTACAAGGCACACCCAAGACACACCCAAACCAACATTTGCAGTAAGTAGTGCCTTTCAACTTTAAGTCAAACCTCCCTAGCCACCATTTGCAGAAAGTAGTGCCTTTCAACTTCAAGCCAAAGCAACCAAGCCACAATTTGCAGTAATATTGCCTTTCAACTTCATACCACCGTTTGAAGTAAATAGTGCCTTTCAACTTCAAGCCAAAGCACCCACGCCACTATTTGCAGTAAGTACCCAAGCCACAATTTCCAGTAAGTAGTGTATTTTCTACTTAATGCCACCATTTGTGGTAAGTAGTGCCTTTCAACTTAATGCCAAAGCACCCAAGCTACAATTTGCAGTAAGTAGTGCCTTTCAACTTAAAGCCAAAGCACCCAAGTCACCATTTGCAGTAAGTAATGCCTTTCAACTTCAAACCACAATTTGCAGTAAGTAGAGCTTTTCAACTTCAAGCCAAAGCACCCAAGCCACCATTTACAGTAAGTAGTGCCTTTCAACTTCAGGCCACCATTTGCAGTAAGTAGTGCCTTTTAACTTCAAGCCAAGGCACCCACGCCACCATTTGCAGTAAGTAATGCCTTTTAACTTCAAGCCATTGCACCCAAGCCACCATTTGCAGTAAGTAGTCTCCTTCAGATTCAGGCCACACCCAAGCCACCATTAGCAGTAAGTAGTGCCTTTCAACTTCAAGTCAAAGCTCCCAAGCCACCATTTGCAGTAAGTAGTGCCTTTCAACTTCAAGCTAAAGCAACCAAACCACCATTTGCATTAATAGTGCCTTTCAACTTCAAGCCAGCTCCCAAGCCACCATTTGCAGTAAGTAGTATCTTTCAACTACAAGCCATTTCACCCAAGCCATTATTTGCAGTAAGTAGTGCCTTTCAACTTCAAGCCACATCCAAGCCACCATTTGCAGCAAGTAGTGCCTTTCAACTTCAAGCCACAATTTGCAGTAAGTAGTGCCTTTCAACTTCAAGGCACACCCAAGACACACCCAAACCAACATTTGCAGTAAGTAGTGCCTTTCAACTTTAAGTCAAACCTCCCTAGCCACCATTTGCAGAAAGTAGTGCCTTTCAACTTCAAGCCAAAGCAACCAAGCCACAATTTGCAGTAATATTGATTTTCAACTTCATGCCAACATTTGAAGTAAATAGTGCCTTTCAACTTCAAG
This sequence comes from Amblyraja radiata, assembly GCF_010909765.2. Classification (NCBI taxonomy): domain Eukaryota; kingdom Metazoa; phylum Chordata; class Chondrichthyes; order Rajiformes; family Rajidae; genus Amblyraja; species Amblyraja radiata. Next base: position 33,355,332 of record NC_045971.1, on the reverse strand, counting down.
CCAAAGCACCCACGCCACTATTTGCAGTAAGCACCCAAGCCACAATTTCCAGTAAGTAGTGTATTTTCTACTTCATGCCACCATTTGTGGTAAGTAGTGCCTTTCAACTTAATGCCAAAGCACCCAAGCCACCATTTGCAGTAAGTAGTGCCTTTCAACTTCATGTCACCATTTGCAGCAAGTAGTGCCTTTCAACTTCAAGCCAAAGCAACCAAGCCATCATTTGCAGTAAGTAGTGCCTTTCAACTTCAGGCCAAAGCAACCAAGCCACCATTTGCAGTAATAATGCCTTTCAACTTCATGCCACTATTTGCAGTAAGTAGTGTCTTTCAACAACAAGCCACACCCAAGCCACACCCAAGCCACCATTTGTAGTAAGTAGTGCCTTTCAACTTCAATTCAAAGCTCCCAAGCCACCATTTGCAGTAAGTAGTGCCTTTCAACTTCAAGCCAAAACTCCCAAGCCACTATTTGCAGTAAGTGGTGCCTTTCACATTCAAACCAAAGCTCCCAAGCCACCATTTGCAGTAGGTAGTGCTTTCTACTTCAAACCAAAGCACCCAAGCCACCAATTGCAGTAAGTAGTGCCTTTCAACTTCATGCCACCATTTGCAATTAGTGCCTTTCAATTACAAGCCAATGCACCCACGCCACCATTTGCAGTAAGTAATGCCTTTCAACTTCAAGCCATTGCACCCAAGCCACCATTTGCAGTAGGTAGTGCCTTTCAACTTCAAGCCAAAGCACCCAAGCCACCATTTGCAGTAAATACGGCCTTTCATCTTCAAGCCAAAGCACCCAAGCCACAATTTGCAGTAAGTAGTGCCTTTCAACTTCATGCCACCATTTGCAGTAAGTGGTGCCTTTCAACTTCAAGCCACAACCAAGCCACCATTTGTAGTAAGAAGTGCCTTTCAACTTAAGCCAAATCACCCAAGCCAACATTTGCAGTAAGTAGTGCCTTTCAACTTCATGCCACCATTTGCAGTAAGTAGTGCCTTTCAACTTCAAGCCACACTCAAGCCACCATTTGTATTAAGAAGTGCCTTTCAACTTAAGCCAAATCACCCAAGCCAACATTTGCAGTAAGTAGTGCCTTTCAACTTCAAGCCAAAGCTCCCAAGCCACCATTTGCAGTAAGCAGTGCATTTTAATTTCAAGCCAAAGCACCCAAGCCACCATTAGCAGTTAGTAGTGCCTTTCAACTTCAAGCCAAAGCACCCAAACAACCATTTGCAGGCAGTGCCTTTTTACTTCAAACAAACCATATTTTCATTTTCACACCACATTAAGGTAACTCACAGTTGTGCAGACATTTGTTCAGTGTTATTCAGAGCTCAGAGAGACGTGACCCTTGACTTCATCCATCTTGCAGAGACTGGATGAGGCACACCACTTCCTGGTTTTATAGTCCCTCCCCCTCCCTCCAGCAGGGGCAGCAGAGAGAATGGCGATTTAAAAAAACCCATTAATATCTCTCTGATTTGTCATCGATGGGAAAAATCCTCCACTCCCTTAAGGCGGAGGGGGCCTCTGAGCGAGGTGGCCAAAAATGACGGCCGTAGGTGGCGGCGTTCTGCCGGATATCGCAGCACAGTGGGCCAAAAGCGGTCAAGATCAGAGTTTTAGTAATATAGATAGATAGATTAAATTCAGGTTCGAGTAATGTGTTGCTTGGATAGTAACAGTTTTGCGGGTGGCAATAAACATTGGTGCTGTGCGCTCATTTGACATGGGATAGACATCATCTGCATCTTCCTCGGACTGCAAGAAGTGGCCATCAACACACTGTGTTGCATATGGGGTGATTCAACTCACTTCGCCTCCAATGAAGGCAATGGGTAGCTGCTGCTTTTAAACTCCCAGACATAAAAAATCTCAGACAGAAATACCCAGAGTTGGGAGAGGTTCGCAGATTTGCCAACTGCTGAAACAAGCGGATTTTGTCAAAGCCGAGGAAAGTGCAGAGATTCCTCTACCTTTGATGATCCCCGCATATAAGGTACTTATTTATGCATATTATTAATGAACAAGTCAAATGTATTTTTGTTCAGATTGGGCGACCACCAGCTGCAGCAGTCACATTCTTACTCACCATCGGGTTGCTTTGTAATTTCGCACAATTCCGAGGGCAGAATTTTGGTACAAGGAGACAGGTCAATAGGACAGGGATAGACATAGAAAATAGGCGCAGGAGGAGGCCATTCGGCCCTTCGAGCCAGCACCACCATTCATTGTGATCATGGCTGTTCGTACCCTATCAATAACTCATGCCTGCCTTCTCCCCATATCCCTTGACTCCACTAGCCCCTAGAGCTCTATCTAACTCTCTCTTAAATTCATCCAGTGATTTGACCTCCACTGCCCTCTGTGGCAGGCAATTCCATAAATTCACAACTCTCTGGGGGAAAAAGTTTTTTCCTCATCTCAGTCTTAAATGACCTCCCCTTTATTCTAAGACTGTGTCCCATGGTTCTGGACTCGCCCAACATTGGGAACATTTTTCCTGCATATACTGTAGCTTGTCCAGTCCATTTATAATTTTATATTTTTCTATAAGAAGCCCCCTCATCCTTCTAAACTCCAGTGAATACAAACCTAGTATTTTCAATCTTTCCTCATATGACACTCCCGCCATCCCAGGGATCAATCTCGTGAACCTACGCTGCACTGCCTCAATCACAAGAATGTCCTTCCTCAAATTAGGAGACCAAAACTGTACATAATACTCCAGTTGGTCTCACCAGAGCCTTATACAACTGCAGAAAAACCTATTTACTCCTATACTGAAATTCTCTTGTTATGAAGGCCAACATTCCATTAGCTTTCTTCACTGCCTGCACTACCTGCACGCCAACTTTCAGTGACCGATGTACAACTTTCAATGTACAAGGACACCCAGGTCTCGCTGTACCTCCCACTTACCTAACCTAACCCATTGAGATAATAATCTGCCCCCTTGTTTTTGCCGCCAAAGAGGATAACCTCACATGTATCCCTCCCTCTGTATCACATGATGTATCACACAATCCCTCCCTCTCTCCGGATGTGGCGGCGCTGCCTTGCAGCTGCGGCTCGCCTGCAGTCCAATTGTCTTTTCTGTTTTTTGTTTTCTCTTGTCCCGTTTTTACAGTTTATTTCGGTTTATTTAGTTGTGTATGTGTGGGGGTGGTGGGTGTAACATGTTTTTTGACTCTTCCTTCAGGGGGGGATGCGACCTTTCCTGCCGTATCCCCCGTCTCCGTTTCCGTCTGTGCTGAGGCCTATCGCGGAACTGGCGGCCTCCAACTGCGACGGACCTCGAGGCTGCGGAGGCAGAGCCAGGACTTACCAACGTGAGGCTGGCCGACTTCGGGGCTGTGGTTGACCCAACTTCCGACCCGACTTTGGAGCCTCGGAGGCTCTGCCGCGGGCCAGTAGACGACATCATCGGGAGCTCGCAGGTCACAGGTGGTGACCTGTTTTTCCGGAGCTCCCGCAACTACAGCTGCGGCTGCTGGACTGGAGGGCGGCAGCTTCGGCAGCTTCGACCGCCCCGGGCCACGGAGTTTGAACCGGCCTGTTCGCGGAGCACGGATTCAGCCGCGGGACTTACTTACCATCAATACAATACAATACAATACAATACAATTCAATTTTATTGTTATTTGGACCCCTTGAGGTCCAAACGAAATGTCGTTTCTGCAGCCATACATTACAAAACAAAAAGACCCGAGACACAACACAGTTTACACAAACATCCATCACATCGTTGTGATGGAAGGCAAAAAAAACTTATCTCTCCACTGCACTCTCCCCCCCATGTCAGAGTCAGAGTCAAAGTCAAAGCCCCCGGCTGGCGATGGCGATTGTCCCGCGGCCATTAAAGCCACGCCGGGTGATGCAAGGTCGCGCACCGGGTCTTGGTGTTAGAGCCCCCGGCGTGCGCTCGCAGAGTCCCGCGGCCACTCCAAGCCACGCGGGGCGATGGTGTAAGGCCTCGCTCAGGTTATCTTCAACCCCGCAACTCGGGCGGGAGAAGTCGCCGCTGCGGAAGCCCCGAAAAGCGTTCACCCAGCAGGGACCCGCAGGCTCCCGGTGCCGCCGTCCGCCAAACCCGCAGTTGCAGCCTCCAAATCTCCAGAGGTCGGGTGGCAGCAATGCTCAACCACAGCTCCACCCGCTCCGGACTCGGCCAGCCCCGTGACGGTGAGTAGTCGGCAGCTCCGCAGCTGGAACTCCAGGTCGTTCCTGTTGGAGGCCGCTCCACGTTGCAGCCCCAACGACAACGGAGACCCGACAAAGAAAAGGTCGGGTCTCCCGTGCAGGGGAAAGATTTTAAAGTTACCCCCTCCCCCCCCCACCACCCCCACCCCCCCACACACATATCCCAACAGAAAAAATAACAAAAACTACATAAAAACGAGACAAAAAATAATAAAACACATACGGACTGCAGAGGCCACTGCTGACGAGAGTCGCGCCGCCCACCGAATGGGGTCACAACATCGGAGGCTTGGATTGCCTCAGCGCAGAGGGAGAGCAAGGAGGGAAGAGACAATGACTTTGGGACTTTAAACTGTGTTGAGCGTTTGTTATTTATTCTATGTTATGACTGCAGGCTAAACCATTTCGTTGCACTGAAAAGTGCAATGACAATAAATTGAATCCGAATCCGAATGTATCTATATTATAATGCATCTGCCACGCATCTGACCACTCCCTCAACCTGTCCAGGTCACCCTGAAACCTCCTAACTTCCTCCTCACAATTCACACTGCCACCCAGCTTTGTGTCATCCGCAAACTTGCTAGTGTTGCTCCTAATTCCCTCTTCCAAATCATTAAGATATATGGCAAACAGTTGCGGCCCCAACACTGAACCTTGCGGCACTCCACTCGCCACTGCCTGCCATTCTGAAAAGGACCCGTTCACTCCTACTCTTTGCTTCCAGTCTGCCAACCAATTTTCTATCCAAGTCAACACCCTACCCCCAATACCATGTGCTCTAATTTTAGTCACCAGTCTCCTGTACGGGACCTTATCAAAGGCTTTCTGAAAGTCTAGATACACTGCATCCACTGGCACCCCTTCATCCATTTTCTTGTCACATCCTCAAAAAATCCAATATCCATTTCAAGCATGACTTCCCTTTCATAAATCCATGTTGACTTGGACTAATCCTTTTACTGCTATCCAAATGCTCCATTATTACCTCTTTAATAATTGACTCCAGCATCTTCCCCACCACCGAAGTCAGGCTAACTGGTCTGTAATTCCCTGTTTTCTCTCTCGCTCCTTTCTTGGAAAGTGGGATAACGTTAGCTATCCTCCAATCCACAGGAACTGATCCTGAATCTATTGAACATTGGAAAATGATCACCAATGTGTCCACGATTTCTCGAGCCACCTCCCTGAGGACCCTGGGATGCAGACCATCAGGCCCAGGGGATTTATCATCCTTCAGTCCCATTAGCCTACTCAATACTATTTCTCTCGCCTAATGAAAATTTCTTTCAGTTCCTCTACCCCCTTAGATCCTCTGTCCTCCAGTACATCTGGGAGTTTGTTTGTGTCTTCCTTAGTGAAGACAGATCCGAAGTACCTATTCAACTCTTCTGCCATTTCCTTGTTGCCCATAATAATTTCACCTGTGTCTGCCTTCAAGGGACCCACATTTGACTTTGCTACTCTTTTTCCCTTAAGATTTAGATTAGATATAATTTGTTGCCACACAGCCAGGCTGGTGGAAATTTGGGTTGTCTGCAGCGATACAATAATAAAGAACACACAACCACAATAAAACTGTAACACAAACATCCACCACAGCATTCATCACTGTGGTGGAAGGCACAACATTTGGCCAGTCCTCCTCCATTTCCCCCCCGTGGTCAGGACCAGAGTCCAGAGTCAGTCCAGGATCGGCTCTTCCTAACATATCTAAATAAGCTTTTACTGTCCTTCATTATATTCCTGGCCAGCTTCCCCTTGTACTTAGTGCAATTGACAAACAACGGAAAATATTATCAAAATTAAGAAAGGAAATCAGATTCCAACATAGACCCTATTGAACAATTTCTTTTCTTCGGTATTCACCAAGGAGAAGGATATTGAATTATGTGAGGTAAGGGAAACTAGTAGAGTAGTTATGGATACTATGAGTTTCAAAGTAAAAGAAGTACTGACACTTTTGAAAAATATAAAAGTGGATAAGTCTCCAGGTCCTGACAGGATATTCCCTAGGACATTGAGGGAAGTTAGTGTAGAAATAGCCGGGGCTATGACAGAAATATTTCAAATGTCATTAGAAATGGGAATAGTCCCCGAGGATTGGTGTACTGCGCATGTTGTTCCATTGTTTAAAAAGTGTTCTAAGAGTAAACCTAGCAATTATAGGCCTGTTAGTTTGACTTCAGTGGTGGGCAAATTAATGGAAAGGATACTTAGAGATAATATATGTAAGCATCTGGATAAACAGGGTCTGATTAGGAACAGTCAGCATGGATTTGTGCCTGGAAGGTCATGTTTGACTAATCTTCTTGAATTTTTTGAAGAGGTTACTAGGGAAATTGACGAGGGTAAAGCAGTGGATGTTGTCTATATGGACTTTAGTAAGGCCTTTGACAAGGTTCCTCATGGAAGGTTGGTTAAGAAGGTTCAACTGTTGGGTATAAATGCAGGAGTAGCAAGATGGATTCAACAGTGGCTGAATGGGAGAAGCCAGAGGGTAATGGTGGATGGTTGTTTGTCGGGTTGGATGCAGGTGACTAGTGGGGTGCCTCAGGGATCGGTGTTGGGTCCTTTGTTGTTTGTCATGTACATCAATGATCTGGATGAAGGTGTGGTAAATTGGATTAGTAAGTATGCAGATGATACCAAGATAGGGGGTGTTGTGGATAATGAAGAGGATTTCCAAAGTCTACAGAGTGATTTAGGCCATTTGGAAGAATGGGCTGAAAGATGGCAGATGGAGTTTAATGCTGATAAATGTGAGGTGCTACACCTTGGCAGGACAAATCAAAATAGGACGTACATGGTAAATGGTAGGGAATTGAAGAATACAGTTGAACAGAGGGATCTGGGAATAACCGTGCATAGTTCCTTGAAGGTGGAATCTCATATAGATAGGGTGGTAAAGAAAGCTTTTGGTATGCTAGCCTTTATAAATCAGAGCATTGAGTATAGAAGCTGGGATGTAATGTTAAAAATGTACAAGGCATTGGTGAGACCAAATCTGGAGTATGGTGTACAATTTTGGTCGCCCAATTATAGGAAGGATGTCAACAAAATAGAGAGAGTACAGAGGAGATTTACTAGAATGTTGCCTGGGTTTCAACAACTAAGTTACAGAGAAAGGTTGAATAAGTTAGGTCTTTATTCTCTGGAGCGCGGAAGGTTAAGGGGGGACATGATAGAGGTCTTTAAAATGATGAGAGGGATAAACAGAGTTGATGTGGATCAGCATTTCCCTTTGAGAAAAGGGAAGATTCAAACAAGAGGACATGACTTCAGAATTAAGGGACAAAAGTTTAGGGGTAACATGAGGGGGAACTTCTTTATTCAGAGAGTGGTAGCGGTGTGGAATGAGCTTCCAGTGGAAGTGGTGGAGGCAGGTTCGTTGGTATCATTTAAAAATAAATTGGATAGGCATATGGATGAGAAGGGAATGGAGGGTTATGGTATGAGTGCAGGCAGGTGGGACTAAGGGAAAAAAGTTGTTCGGCACAGACTTGTAGGGCCGAGATGGCCTGTTTCCGTGCTGTAATTGTTATATGGTTATAAGATATCCTTCATATCCTATTAATGTTATCTTTATGTTCTACTGTCTAAACAATCTTAATTTTCAAATGTTCTATTAGTCCATTCACATAAGTAATCGATTTGAAAAGCAAAGAAAAATAAATATGATTTTTTAAAAATATTCCCGGAGAATCTATTGTGCCATTTCACAGAGAGACCCTTCATCTTTTTGCAGGCTTCAACACGTGTCTGTGGAGTGGCTCAGACAAACTAATCACGTACAAAGACCACTGGCTTAAAGTCGTACATTTTAATCACATACAAGAGAAGCATGAGGGTCGCACGGTGGGGCAGCGGTAGCGTTGCTGCCTCCTGGGTGCTGTATCTACTGAGTCTGTGGGTTGCAACTCTCCATCTGCGCGGCTTTCCCCCGGAATATCCAGTTTCCTCCCACACTCCAAAGACTTAGAGGTTTGGAGGTAAATTGGCTTCGGTAAAAAATGTAAATTGTCCCTAGTGTGCGTAGGTTTAGTGCAATGTGCGAGGATCGTTGGGCGGTGCGGACTCGGTGGGCTAAAAGGCCCGTTTCGGCGCTGTATCTCTAACCTAAACGAAACGATTAAAAAGATATATATAAACAGAAAATGCTGGTAATGCATTCATTGTTCTCATCTCGATAGGATTTCAGTCACTTTCTACACCAAATGTTAGTTTAATTTAGAGATACAGTGCGGAAACAGGCCCATTCGGCCCACCGAGTCCGCACTCACCCTGTACATTAATACTATCCTACACACACTAGGGACAATTTACACTGGGGGAAAGCCACGCAGATGGAGAGTTGCAACCTACGGACTCAGTACATACAGCACCCAGGAAGGCAGCAACGCTACCGCTGCCCCACCGTGCGACCCTCATGCGTCTCCTGTATGTGATTAAAATGTACGACTTTGTAAGCCAGTGATCTTTATACGTGAATTGGATTAGTTTGTCTGAGCCATTCCACAGACACGTCTTGAAGCCCATCAAGATGAAGGGTCTCTCTGTGAAATGGCACAATAGAACCTCCGAGAATATTAAAACAAAAATCATATTTATGTTTCTTTGGTTTTCAAATCGATTAATTCCGTTAATGGATTAATAGAACGTTTGAAAATTAAGATTGTTTAGACAGTAGAACTTAAAGATAGCATTAATAGGATATGAAGGAACGACTAAAAGGCATCTTATAGGGTCTATGTTGGAATCTGATTTACTTTCTTAATTTTGATAATATTTTCAGCTGTTTGTCAATTGCACTAACAATAATGGTTTAGTAAACTTTTGGTAAAGACCAAAGAACACAATAGAGAGATTTAAACATTAAGTGGGAGGGCAAAAACATTTCAGACGGTGTTCCATGGAGACTGCTGTGGTCATCGATTTTAAAACCAGATAAATAAGATTTTTTAAATAATCTTGGAGAGTCTGAGGGCAGAACATTGGTACAAGGGGACAGTTAGATAGGACAGGGATAATGTATCTCATGGGATGTGGACCAAGACAAACCAGGTGGTAAAAATACAATAGCTGCAAATGACAAGGGAATAGTGAATGCGTTTCCAGTAATTCCGTTTCTATTAATTATTTATGTTTAAGAAAGAACTGCAGGTGCTGGAAAAATCAAAGGTAGAAAAAATGCTGGAGAAATTCAACGGGTGAGGCAGCATCTATGGAGCGAAGGATTAGGTGACATTTCGGGTCGAGACCGTTTTTCAGACGTCTATACCGCTGTTTGTCAATTGCACTAAAAGTAATGGTTTAGTAAGCTTTTGGTAAAGAACGTCTGGAGAAGGGTCGAAATGTCACCTATTCCTTCGCTCCATGGATGCTGCCTCACCTGCTGAGTTTCTCCAGCATTTTTGTCTGCCTCTCTATATTACCAAAACTCTGACCTTGACCGCTTTTGGCCCACTGTGCTGCAATTTACAACAGAACGCCGCCACCTACGGCCGTCATTTTTGGCCACCTCGCTCAGAGCCCCCTTCCGCCTTACGGGTGCTGAGGATTTTTCCATTCGATGACAAATCAAGGATATATAAATGTTTTTTTTAAATTCACCAATCTCTCTGCTGCCCCTGCTGGAGGGAGGGGGAGGGACTATAAAACCAGGAAGTGGTGTGCCTCACTCAATCTCTGCAAGATGGATGAAGCCAAGGGTTACGTCTCTCTGAGCTCTGAATAACACTGAACAAATGTCTACACAACTGTAAGTCCCCTTAATGTGGTTTGAAAATGAAAATATGGTTTGTTTGAAGTAAAAAGGAACTGGCTGCAAATGGTTGTTTGGGTGCTTTGGCTTGAAGTTGAAAGGCACTACTTACTACAAATGGTGGCTGGGTGCTTTGGTTTGAAGTTGAAAGGCACTACTTACTGCAAATGGTGGCTTGGGAACTTTGGTTTAAAGTTGAAAGGCACTACTTACTGCAAATGGTGGATTGGGAGCTTTGGCTTGAAATTGAAAGGCACTACTTACTACAAATGGCGGCTTGGGTGCTTTGGCTTTAAGTTGAAAGGCCATTCCTACTGCAAATGGTGGCTTGGATGCTTTGGCTTGAAGTTGAAAGGCACTACTTACTGCAAATGGTGGCATGGAGTTGAAAGGCATTACTTACTGCAAATGGTGGCTTGGGTGTTTTGCTTGATGTTGAAAGGCACTACTTACTGCAAATGGTGGCTTAGGTGCTTTGGCTTGAAGGGGAAATGCATTACTTACTGCAAATGGTGGTTTGGGTGATTTGGCATGAAGTTGAAAGGCACTTCTTACTGCAAATGGTGGCTTGGGTGCTTTGGCTTGAAGTTGAAAGACACCACTTACTGCAAATGGTGGCATGAATTTGAAAGGCACTACTTACTGCAAATGGTGGCTTGGGAGCTTTGGTTTAAGTTGAAAGGCACTACTTACTGCAAATGGTGGCTTGGGTGCTTTGAAGTTGAAAGGCACTATTTACTGCAAATGGTGGATTGGGTGCTTTGGCTAAGTTGAAAGGCACTACTTACTGCAAATGGTGGCTTGGGTGCTTTGGCTTGAAGTTGAAAGGCACTACTTACTGCAATTGTTCGTATGGGTGATTTGGCTTGAAGTTGAAAGGCACTAATTGCAAATGTTCGTATGGGTGATTTGACGTTGAAAGGCACTATTTACTGCAAATGGTGGCTTGGGTGCTTTGGCGAAGTTGAAAGGCACTACTTACTGCAAATGGTGGCTTGGGTGCTTTGGCTTGAAGTTGAAAGGCACTACTTATTGCAAATGGTGACATGAAGTTGAAAGGCACTACTTACTGCAAATGATGGCTTGGGTGCTTTGAAGTTGAAAGGCACTATTTACTGCAAATGGTGGCTTGGGTGCTTTGGCGAAGTTGAAAGGCACTACTTACTGCAAATGGTGGCTTGGGTGCTTTGGCTTGAGGTTGAAAGGCACTAATTGCAAATGTTCGTATGGGTGATTTGACGTTGAAAGGCACTATTTACTGCAAATGGTGGCTTGGGTGCTTTGGCGAAGTTGAAAGGCACTACTTACTGCAAATGGTGGCTTGGGTGCTTTGGCTTGAAGTTGAAAGGCACTACGTACTGCAAATGTTGGTATGGGTGATTTGGCTTAAAGTGGAAAGGCACTTCTTACTGCAAATGGTGGCTTGGGTGCTTTGGCTTGAATTAAAAGGCACTACTTACTGCAAATGGGGGCTTGGGTGCTTTGGCTTTAAGTTGAAAGGTACTACTTACTGCAAATGGTGGCTTGGGTGCTTTGGCTTGAAGTTGAAAGTCACTACTTGCAGCAAATGGTGGCTTGGGTGCTATGCTTGAAGTTGAAAGGCACTACTTACTGCAAATGGGGGATTGGGTGCTTTGACTTTAAGCTGAAAGGCTCTACTTAATGCAAATGGTGGCTTGGGAGCTTTTGTTTGAAGTTGAAAGGCTTGCATACCGCAAATGGTGGCATGAAGTTGCACTACTTACTGCAAATGGGTGGCTTGGGTGCTTTGGCTTGAAGTTGAAAGGCACTACTTATTGCAAATGGTGACATGAAGTTGAAAGGCACTACTTACTGCAAATGATGGCTTGGGTGCTTTGAAGTTGAAAGGCACTATTTACTGCAAATGGTGGCTTGGGTGCTTTGGCGAAGTTGAAAGGCACTACTTACTGCAAATGGTGGCTTGGGTGCTTTGGCTTGAGGTTGAAAGGCACTAATTGCAAATGTTCGTATGGGTGATTTGACGTTGAAAGGCACTATTTACTGCAAATGGTGGCTTGGGTGCTTTGGCGAAGTTGAAAGGCACTACTTACTGCAAATGGTGGCTTGGGTGCTTTGGCTTGAAGTTGAAAGGCACTACGTACTGCAAATGTTGATATGGGTGATTTGGCTTAAAGTGGAAAGGCACTTCTTACTGCAAATGGTGGCTTGGTGCTTTGGCTTGAATTTAAAAGGCACTACTTACTGCAAATGGGGGCTTGGGTGGTTTGATTTAAGTTGAAAGGTACTACTTACTGCAAATGGTGGCTTGGGTGCTTTGGCTTGAAGTTGAAAGTCACTACTTGCAGCAAATGGTGGCTTGGGTGCTATGCTTGAAGGTGAAAGGCACTACTTACTGCAAATGGGGGATTGGGTGCTTTGGCTTTAAGTTGAAAGGCACTACTTAATGCAAATGGTGACTTGGGAGCTTTTGTTTGAAGTTGAAAGGCTTGCATACCGCAAATGGTGGCATGAAGTTGCAAGGCACTACTTACTGCAAATGGGTGGCTTGGGTGCTTTGGCTTGAAGTTGAAAGGCACTACTTAACGTAAATGGTGGCTTGGGAGCTTTGGTTTGAAGTTGAAAGGCACTACCTACTGCAAATGGTACTATGAAGTTGAAAGGCACTACTTACTGCAAATGGTGGCTTGTGTGCTTTGGCTTGAAGTTGAAAGGCACTACTTACTGCAAATGTTGGTATGGTTGATTTGGCTTGAAGTTGAAAGGCACTTCTTACTGCAAATGGTGGCTTGGGTGCTTTGGCTTGAAGTTGAAAGGCACTACTTACTGCAAATGATGGCATGCAGTTGAAAGGCACTACTTACTGCAAATGGTGGCTTGGGTGCTTTGGCTTGAAGTTGAAAGGCACTACTTACTGCAAATGGTGGCTTGGGTGCTTTGGCTTGAAGTTGTAAGGCACTACTTTCTGCAAATGTTGGCGTGGGTGTATAGGCTTGAAGTTGAAAGGCACTACTTACTGCAAATGGTGGCTTGGGTGCTTTGGCTTGAAGTTGAAAGGCACTACTTACTGCAAATGTCGGCTTGGGTGCTTTGGCTTGAAGTTGAAATGCACTATTTACTGCAAATGGTGGCTTGGGTGCTTTGGCTTGAAGTTGAAAGGGACTACGTACTGCAAATGGTGGCATGAAGTTAAAAGGCACTATTTACTGCAAATGGTGGCATGATGTTGAAAGGCACTAACTGCAAATGGTGGCTTGGGTGCTTTGGCTTGAAGTTGAAAGGCACTACTTACTGCAAATGTCGGCTTGGGTGCTTTGGCTTGAAGTTGAAAGGCACTACCGCAAATGCACTTACTTCCTGTTGTCACTGTATATTGATTTTAGATTAAACGCTACCACTTGCAGCTGTGAATTTTGGCCATCTTACTCAGTCCCCCCTCTGCTGAGGAAGTGCAGAGAATTCTTCCCATCAATGAAAAATAAAAGTTTTATTAGTGTTTAAAAATGTTGAGAATCTCTCTCCTGTCAATGATGCCATGAAAGCCACACCTTTTCCGTGGGTGCGAGAGGGGGTTATAAAACCCGGAAGTGTGGGTGTGGCTCAGTCACTGCATGATGGGGGAGCGAGAGGTCACGACTCTATCTGAGCTGTGAATCAACTGAATACGCTGAAGGTCTACTGAACTGTCAGTTTGGTGTTTTGTGTGGTTTCATGGTTCACTCTGCATGAAATGGTATGAAGCTGCATTTGAATTTGGTGGGCTTGCACCCTGCTTGAAGTGGTATGAAACTGCACTGAATTTGGTGGCCTTGCACCCTGCTGAAAGTCGTATGAATCTGCACTTGAATTTGGTGGCCTTGGATCCAGCTTGAAGTGGTATGAAACTGCACTTGAATTTGATGGCCTTACACCCTGCTTGAAGTGGTTGGAAACTGTACTTGAATTCGGTGGCCTTGCACCCTGCTTGAAGTGGTAGGAATCTGCACTTAAATTCGGTGGCCTTGTACTCTGTTCATAGTGGTAAGAAATTGCACTTGAATTTGGTGGCCTTGCACCCTGCTTGAAATGGTAGGAACATGGATTTGAATTTGGTGGCCTTGCACCCTTCATGAAATGGAATTTCAAGGAATAGTCATGAGTCAACTGCCACCCCACCAGTCGTGAGTGAGCTGCCAGCAGATCAGGCCTGAGACACTGAGCTGCCACCCCAAGAACCCATACCAGCACTCCAGAAAGCCCCCCCACTGGCCACCAATATTGGAATTGGTGGAGAGGTGGAATATTGCGCCTGGGGACCAGCCCTCCCGTGTGAACATGGGACCCAACGATCCCACTTAGTCTAGTTAATCATATACGTCTCTTGGATGTGATTAAAATGTAAGGCGTTTTACATTTTACAATGGCCTTTATAGGTGATTCGGACTCACCAGTCTGAACTGCTCCACAGACACGTATTGACCCTCTCAAGAGGCACTTTACAACGGCCAATTACTCTGCAAACCCTCATGTCGCTGGGATGCGAGAATCTGGGGCACACAGAGGAAACCACGTGGTCACAGGGAGAACGCTCAAGCTCCACACACACAGCACCCGAGGTCAGGATCGAACCCGGGTCTCTGGTGCTCCGAGGCAGCAGTTCTACCGTTGCGCCATTAATGCACTGATGTTACAACAGGTCGCAGGGTTGATCTTGAACCGGACGGGTCTATTTGCAGTTCCATGCTTTCCTCACTGTGGTGGGTGTATGGAACGAGCTGCCAGAGGAGGTAGTTAAGGCAGGTACTAAAACAACAATTAAAAGACACTTGGACAGATACATGGATGGGAAAAGTTGGGGGATATGGGACAAACATGGGCAAATTGAACTAGTTTAGAGGGGCACCTTTGTCCACGGAGGAGTTGGGCCGAAGGGTCTATTTCCGTGCTGTATGGCTCTGGGCGTTGGCGTATATAATTAATTAACTTAATCTACAGCCGCGGGCAACTCTGGCTGGTACAACTTATTTTTTTCTAGTGGCCTTTCAGTTGGTATGGAATTCATGTTCGAGTTATGTGTTGCTTGGATAGTTACAGTATTGCGGGTGTCAGCTTACATGCGCTCATTTGACGAGGGATAGACATCGTCTACATCTTCCTCGGACTGCAAGAAGTGGCCAACAGCGCGCTGTGTTGTATATGGGGTGATTCAACTCACTTCCCCTCCAATGAAGGCAATGGGTAGCTGCCGCTTTGAAACTCCCAGACACAAACAATCCCAGACAGAAAAACACAGAGTTGGGAGAGGTTCCCATATTTGCCAAGTGCTGAAACAAGCGGATTCTGTCGGAGCCGAGTAAAGTGCAGAGATTCCTCCACCTTTGATGATCCCCGCATATAAGGTACTTATTTATGCATATGATTATGCACAAGTCAAATGTAAATTGGTTCAGATTGGGCGACCAACAGCTGCCGAAGTCACATTCTTACTCACCATCGGGTTGCTTTGTAATTTCGCACATGGTTAGCCTGAGAAATTACAATAGATGTGATTAAGTTTCGGGTACTTTCTACTCTACTCTCGGTACTTTTTTCTTCACGACATCATTTGATTGCTGCTCTTGATATGAAAACGAATGTGGCTTATTTCACTTGGTGATGTAATAACGGGGCATTTATAAGATGATTTATTTGGGGACGCGTGCATTTACGCTGCATCTTCTGGCACCATCGCATCCGTCTCCAGCTGGTGAGAAACCTTTAACTTTTGTTCATTTGGTAAGCTGGTACAACTTATTTTTTTCGGAAAAGAACACGAACCTTTTATCTACTGTGTTACCGCAGGGTTGTCGTGCTGAGGAAATGGCCTTTACTTGTGTCTGGCGACTTGCTCTGCTCTTCTCCCTGTCCTGCGCTCCCATGACTGAGGAATTTAGGCTGGAGATGCACCGCCATCTCACCAGCGACATTCTGCGAATGTGGGATTCTATTGTAAGATTTTTTTTTAAATCAGAATATAACCTCATTTAATTTACTAACCAGCATGCGCTGCATGGTATTCTGACGGAGATTTTTTCTGTTTCAGGGGAGCAACTTCCCTGTTCACTGCAGAGAGCAAGGCATGAAAACCAAAGCCCTGGTGCTGAGGAGGATTTCAGCCAAAGCAAAGGTAAAATGGGTTCGGACAATGCCTAGTGCCATTGAACACCATAGGAAGACTCTAAATAAAGTGTTTGTAAACGTCGTGTGAATAGAACTCCTTATGAAATTGAACTTGTAGGCTGTGTGCCGAGGAGCTCTTTCGTTCCAAGGTCATGACTCATCTCTTGGAACTACCTGAATTTTTAACATATTGTGTAAAAATATTATGTAAATCTTCCCTGAAACATGTCAAGACGTAAACCTACACGTTTTTAAAAAACATGAGAAAGCCTCCAATTTTCCGAGTAATGCACATTTGATATTGAGATCGGACGCACCGCTTTGTTTTATGGTCGCTAGGCAGCGAGGACCCTGGGATCATGGCTGCCTCCTAATTACATCCAAACAATAACAAGGTTTCCAAGGAATAAAGGTAATGCTAACCTTGCTGATAACTTTGTTTAAGAAGGAACTGCAGATGCCGGAAAATCGAAGGTACACAAAAATGCTGCAGAAACTCAGCGGGTGCAGCAGCATCTATGGAGCGAAGGACCTGAAGAAGGGTTTCTGCCCGAAACGTTGCCTATCTCCTTGCTCCATAGATGCTGCTGCACCCACTGAGTTTCTCCAGCATTTTGTGTACCTTGGCTGATAACTTTGTTTTACAATTGATTTATCTTTATAAAGTTATGATGTGAACTGTTAAATAAAAAGATAAATAACAAAGGTAGAGCTAGGGTTAGGATTAGCATTGGGTTCAGTCAGTCGGTCAGTTAGTCAGTCAGTCAGTCGGATATTCAGTCAGTCAGTTGGTCGGTCAGTCAGTCAGTCGGTCAGTCAGTCTGTCGTCGGTCGGTCAATCAGTCAGTCGATCAGTCTGTCGGATTGGCTGTCGGTAGGCCGATGGATGCTGTGGAAGATCGGTCAGGGTGTCGGGCTGGGTCGCCGGTGGGTGCCGAGAATGGTCGGACGGCCGGTGGGTGCAGCGAGTGGTCGGATGGGCTGCCTGCCGTAGGCCGATGTTGCAGCGAACGAGCGGGCGGTCTGACGGAGCCGGCGCTATGGGGGTGATGGCGGCCTGCGAGGCTTGCAGGGCAGTGCTGCTCCCCACCACCATTACCACGATGATCCAGAAGGGCATGCTGGCCGAGGCGGACTTGCTGCGGGGCCACATGTACGGAGCCTGCATCCGGCCCCAAAGTGGCTCCAGCTCCAGCCATGGGCAGCTCTGGAAGGGGGACAAGTTGGGGTTAGGTTTAGGCATTTTCCTGTCAGTGGAAGATGCTTTAGCCTTCCCCCAGCCTGGCGCTGCCCCAGTCCCACCATGGTGACCCCCACTCTGCACACAGTCAGTGGGGTTCGGTAAATGGGGAAACCCACAGACACTGCCCTCATCCATTCATTAGGCTGGTTCACTCTGGCTGGTTAAGCCGGACCTCTGCGGCAGTCTCATTCAAAATACACACTCACATTTATATACATTATATTATTTTTGTATAATATAATTATACATAATTATATATGATTACAGTCATATTCACATCATATATATATATATATATATATATATATATATAAATGCTATAATAATATATGGCTTAAATAGACCACAGCACGGAATTATGCCCCTGTCCCACTTAGGAAACCTGAACGGAAACCTCTGGTGACCTTGCCCGTGACCCAAGGTTTCCATGAGGTCGCTGGAGGTTTTGGTCACTCTCTCTAATGGTCGAAAGTGGTTTCCGCGTGGCTGAGGCTTCTTCGAGGTTGCTTCGATTATTTCAGCATAATCAAAACCATCCTCGACTAAAAATAGGTTGCCGTTTGGTCGAAGCCAGTGGAGTGGGGTCGCTATTTACTCACAGGCAGTCAAAGGTCATCTCCTTCGCTAACCAGCCATTTTGATTGGCTCACGGCCAATGATTGGTGTTTCACGACCTAGAAGAGCCACCGGAAGTTAAAATGCCCACTAAACTTCATTAAACTTCTTAAAACTGTCTCCACTCCTTCTCCCCCCTTCTCTCCCCTTCTCTCCCCTTTTCTCCCCCTTCTCTCCCCCTTCTCCCCCCCCTCTCCCACCTTCTCTCCTCTTCACTCCTCTTCTCTCTCGTTCTCTCCCCTTCTCCCCCCTTCTCTCACCCCCCCCCCCCCCACGCTCTTTAAAGGACTTACCATGCTCTGTGGCAGCCGTTTTCCTTCCTCTTCATCGCACAGACACACTCCCCAGCTCTCCATGGCCCCCACCTTCGCGATGTGTGTGTGTGTGTGTGTGTGTGTGTGTGTGTGTGTGTGTGTGTGTGTGTGTGTGTGTGTGTGTGTGTGTGTGTGTGTGTGTGTGTGTGTGTTTGTGTGTGTGTGTGTGTGTGTGTGTGTGTGTGTGTGTGTGCGAAAGATCCTATAGGATCTTTGGTCGGTAGATGCAGCTCACGCTTCGGTCTATCCAGCTCGAGGCTTTCCAGGCGAGTGACCAAAACCTCTGGCGACCTCATGGAAACCTTGGGTCGCGGGCAAGGTCACCAGAGGTTTCCTAAGTGGGACAGGGGCATTAGGCTCCCTATGATGTAATATAGGCATTGGACACTAGATGGCGGTTACTTTTTCGATCCCATTTTCTAATTAGTTTAATTAATTAATGTGCATCTTTTGGCACTGACGAGTTATGACTTCCTTCTCAATTACATTGTATCTAAATCTGTGCAAAATGTCATGTATTTCCGAGACATGGGTCACGAAAGTTAAATTCCAGACACATTTTCAATGCTCGGCCCACAGCCTAACTCTGGATTTTGGAAGGATGAGAGGATATCTTATTGAGACATATAAGATTATTAAGGGTTTGAACACGCTAGCTTCAGGAAACATGTTCCCTATGTTGGGGGAGTCCAGAACCAGGGGCCATATTTTAAGAATAAGGGGTAAGCCATTTTGAACGGAGACGAGGAAACACTTCTTCACACAGAGAGTGGTGAGTCTGTGGAATTCTCTGCCTTAGAGGGCAGTGGAGGCCGGTTCTCTGGATACTTTCAAGAGAGAGCTAGATAGGGCTCTTAAAGATAGTGGAGTCAGGAGATATGGGGAGAAAGCAGGAACGGGTACTGATTAGGGATGATCAGCCATGGTCACATTGAATGGCGGTGCTGGCTTGAAGGGCCGATTGTCTATTGTCTATTGTTTATTGTGCCAACATTAAGCGCCTTTCTACACTAATCCCATTTACCAGCACTTGTTCTGTTGGTACGTTTTTATTCAGTTTCCATTTATTGTTTTGTTGTTACTTGCCTCAATCACTTCATGTGGTATTGAGATCAATGTTCTCGCCATTCTCTGAGGACAGTATTGTGTGTTTTACACAGCCCGAGGACAGAATTCTAATTGTCTTTCAAGTAATGCAACACATCAGAGACATGTACAGAACAAATGTCTCTTCCATGATCTGGAACAAGAATGAAATGGAAAATTTTGAAACAGTTTTACATCAGCAACTCAAAGAACTGGTTCAAGATCTGAAAGTACGACTGTCAAACTCCAAAATGATAGGAAAAAAAAGAATTTGCAAATACTTTTCAAAACTGAAAGTGTTCTTGCAAAATCAGGTGAATTTACAATTTTTTATCTCATAAGACAAATCTCTTGGTGAAAAAGTGACCAATGTATTCATTATATGAGTGGCCTAATTACATTTGTTCTGATTTCAGAGTTACAGTCAATGCGCTTGGGAAATGATACGTATTGAAACCCGAAGAATTATTCAAAATATCTTGAACCTACTGAAATAATTTAATTATATCATATGAAAATTCTCAAAAATGATTTTATTAATTTGCAACAAACAAAGTATATTCAACATTTTGCGAATCAGACATGTTGGTGAAAATTAAAGCAAACCTATGTGGATTTCATAGAGTTAAATTATAACATTGAATATTACGTAATACTATGTAGCAATGTTACAAAATTTTGAGATTTAAAAAATCAAGTCTGCAATTTATCCCATCAGATAAAGCATAAAAATAAGTTTAATTTGACACCTAATTCACTTTCATATCTCAAGTATTTAAAAAGGTATGGCCATTTTCATACTCGGAAATTAGCATCTTGTTCCCTATTGATTTTCTATGGACATAACAAAAAAGCTGTGATCGTGGACAGTCAAAAGCCCATAACTTTCTTAAAAATTAAGAGAACTAAATGAAATTTTCAGTTATCATAGATTGAAGCATTCTGAAACAAATATAAAATAATCTTACTTGGATGACAAGCACCTGACAACCTGGTGTGCCAACAATAACCTCGTCCTCAACTCCAAGAAGACGAAGGAAATTATTGTCGACTTCAGGAAGGTCAGAGGAGGCAGTCATACCCCCATCCATATAAACGGGACTGAGGTGGAGCGCGTCTCCAGTTACAAATTCCTCGGGGTACATATCTCAGAGGATTTGTCCTGGTCCCTCAACACTTCCAAGCTGATCAAAAAGGCACAGCAGCGCCTTTACTTCCTGAGGAGGCTCAAGAAAGCCCACCTGTCCCCCCAGATCCTGACCAACTTCTACCGCTGTACCATCGAGAGCATCCTGACCACCTGCTTCACGGTATGGTACAGCAGCTGCACTGTTGCGGACAGGAAGGCACTACAACGGGTGGTGAAAACCGCGCAGCACTTCATCGGTGCCCAGCTCCCTGCCATGGATGCCCTCCACCGAAAACGGTGTCTGAGACGGGCTGGGAAGATCATTAAAGATCCCTCCCACCCCAACCATGGACTGTTTGCCCTCCTCCCATCAGGGAGGCGGTACAGGAGCCTCAGGTCTCATACCAGTAGGATGAGGAACAGCTTCTACAATTATACCATCACATTGCTGAACTCGGAGTCCCGCCGATAGATTTCTCCAGTCCCTCCGTCCCCATTGTTTAATTATTCTGTATTTTTGATTATTCTGTATCTTCTTTTTTAAATTTCTATATTGCACTACTACTGCGGACTGACGCAAAACTGCATTTAGTTGTACCCATACTCAGTATTTGTGCAATGACATTAAAGTTGAATTGAATTGAATTGAAATTGAATTGAATTGAATTGAATTGAATGACCTGAAATTAAAGCATATAATTAGTTAGTTACCCAATTGTAGCTAATTCCAAACTTCAATTACTAGATCTAAACATCTATCCATTTCTTAATAAATGATTAACATTTTTAAATAGCCTAAGTGTCCAAATAATATTCACAAATAATTCACAATAAAACATGATTTTAAAATCTCATTTACATTAATTTATAGGCCAAATGGAAGGAATTTAGTGTTCAATTGCTGTAAATTAATGTCCATTTAATTCATCTTTCCAGTGGGATCCTGTGAACGCGCTGGTTTAGAACGTTCACGTTACGGTAGATTTGCGCCCTCAAATGCCCAGAAAAATACTGCGGGATATAATGGGCCCAAAATTAGCTACTCGCAACATTAAACTTTGTATAAAGGGATCTTAAGAAGCCCTTTTTAACGTAAAAATAAACAGCCTACCTTCCGTTTTCCCCTGTATGAGATCTGGCCCGTTGTCGGCGGTCACGGGTTTAAAGGTTCATTTTTAACCTACTATAACAATTAAATAAAGCCCTTAAAATGAATAATAGCTCAAGCGAGGGAATCTTCCAGCGATTTTTCGTTAATAATTAACTAGGCTGAAAAACCTCGATTTGAACAGCCTAGGGAAAATCGCGTTTTAAACCCGCCCCCCTCTAAACGGCGCCAAAATCGTGCACACGGGCTGGGACAGATTTTCAGCGACCTTCAGGTAGGCTTTGCAACATACCTATACTATGCGCCTGCCAAATGACATTCCACTCTCGTGCGTAAAGTCCTGAGAAGCTTAAGGGCCTGTCCCACGAGCATGCGACCTGCATGCGGCAAGCACGACCAAACCGGAAGCGGGGGCCGCGCAGAGGTCAAGTGATCCCCGTACAGGGCCGGTCCCACCAGCATGCGCCTGCATGTGGCGAGCGCGACCAAACCGGAAGCGGGGGCCGCGCGGAGGTCGAGTGAGTGACGTGAAGTTCGAGCGAAGTCCGCGGGAAGTTCGCACATGACGTATGGCGTCAAGACGTGCGTACGACGTCGAGACACTGCGTACGCCCGTTGAGGTGGCTGCGGGCCGGCAGGCCGTTGCCGCGCGGAATTTTTGAACATGGTCAGTTTTTCGGAGCCCTGTGCGATGTTGGGACCAGCTCCGCACAACTCCTTATGGCTCCGGCGATTGAAGTGGGACCGGCACCGCGAGGCCGTACGGCTCAAGCCACCACGTTAGGTCACGCTTGATGCATGGAGTCGCATGCTCGTGGGACAGGCCCTTTAGTTCCTATATTTGCACTTTTGCCACACCCTCTAATGGAAGGACTATCAGATCAAAATAACTTAATAACAATTAAATTATACATAAACAAAATAATTTAATTATGTATGTGAGCACGGAATATTTAAAATTCGAGTGATAATCTGCTTATTGCAAAATAAAAAGGTGAAGAACTGCATTTAAACATTTGTAGGTACACAAAATTGCTGGGGAAACTCAGCGGGTGCAGCAGCATCTATGGAGCGAAGGAAATAGGCGACGTTTCGGGCCGAAACCCTTCTTCAGACTGATGGGGGGTGGGAAGGGGGGGGGAGAAGGAAGGAAAAGGGGAGGAGGAGGAGGAGCCCGAGGGCGGGCGGATGGGAGGGTGGAAGGAGACAGCTAGAGGGTTAAGGAAGGGGAGGAGACAGCAAGGGCTAGCAAAATTGGGAGAATTCAATGTTAATGCCATCCGGACGTAAGGTCCCCAGACGGAATATGAGGTGCTGTTCCTCCAATTTCCGCTGTTGCTCACTCTGGCAATGGAGGAGACCCAGGACAGAGAGGTCGGATTGGGAATGGGAGGGGGAGTTGAAGTGCTGAGCCACCGGGAGTTCAGGTAGGTTATTGCGGACTGAGCGGAGGTGTTCGGCGAAACGATCGCCCAACCTACGCCTAGTCTCCCCGATGTAAATCATTTAAACAAATTTAAACATTTGTATCTTATTTAGGAAGAACAAGGGGGAACAGTCCTTGTTGAACGAAAAACACTAATTTCAATCAAGATACAGGATACAAGATACAAGATACAAGATAGGTTTATTCATCACATGTGCCAGATGGCACAGTGAAATGAAATTCCCATACAGCCATACAATAAAAATAAGGGACACAACACATTATAGGGTTTGACATAAAACATCCCCACACAGCAGAATCAAAGTTTCCCACTGTGTGGGAAGGCACCAAAGTCAGTCTCTTCCTCCACTGTTCCCCGTGGTCAGGGCCTCCCCGTGCCCTCCGCAGTTGCAGCTACGGGCGGCCCGATGTTCAGGACCACTCGCTGGGGTCTTGTAAGTCCGACGTCGGGGCTGCGGGACGTCCTCAGCGGCGTGGACACCAGAGTCGGCCCCCTCCTACCGGAGTCGTACCCCTTCTCCTCCTACCGGAGTCGTACCCCGTATCCAATGTCCCCCTTCTCCTCCTGCACATCCTTTGAAACACTGGGCAATGCTTTTTGTAAAACTGGATTTTCATCTGAGCTGCCAAATGTCAGAAACAAAATATTACAATATGTCTGCAGTGTATTCTTTGTGTATATGAGTGTGTCAGTACGTTCCAGTGTAAATTTTGTGTATATGAGTGTGTCAGTCCGTTCCAGTATATTTTATGTTTATGTCGTGATACGTGTATTTTAATTTTTGCCTGTGTGTTCTTTTCATTCTTTTCAGAATAGATATTGTGCCAAGCCATAAAAACAAATTCAATTCATGATAGGCTGCAACAGGTAAAGAATAGAGATGGCTTCAGCAGCAAGACGGGAGAAATATCTATGACAATTTCTGTGGCCTGATAATCCTTCCCAGTGAGTGCAATTTGAAAGTTAATTCCTGAATTGGCCCAAGACCTTGGTAATGGGTGCTTGAAAGATCCTGCATTAGGTTATTCACTCAACTCTCATTGAGGATCTCAGGTCCTCCTACATCACTAAACCACAGCCTGATCATGACCCTGCCACAACACAACTCTGGGCACCACACTCAATGTGACTCCAGCTTCCATCTCGCATGGTTCATCTCCAGCACAGGCTAGTCTACCTCCACCAATGTTCTGCCCAGCATCACTAATGCCCAAGCCAACTTTGAAATCCCAAGGCACAGTTCCTTGGTGAACACTCTAATACTTTAGGTCATAAGTGATCGGAGCAGAATTAGTCCATTTGGCCCATCAAGTCATTCAATCATGGCTGTTGTATCTCTCCCTCCTAACCCCATTCTCCCGCCTGCTCCCCATAACTGCCGATACCTGTATTAATCAATAATCTATCTATCTCTCCCTTAAAAATATCCATTGACGGCCTCCACTGCCTTCTGTGGCAAATTGTGGCTTTCCCAACAGGACCTTTCCTCAGTGTACCCCCATGACCTGTGCCCTGCATGGGTTCCTGTTGAAGCTATATTATTGTGCTATGATTGCTAAGAAGGCCTCTCCATGTTAAAAGTTCAAGAGCATCCATTTTAACTCCCAATCCATTCCCACATTGACCTTTCTTTCCCTGGCCTGCTCTTTTGCTAGAGTGCGGCCATATGCAGACTGGAGGAACAGCACATCATATTCCACTTCGGTAGATTACAACCAAATAGTATGAACATTGAATTCACAAATTTTAGTTAACATCATCCCTTTCTTCCCCCTCTTTTCTGTGATCTGCCCCATCCTGGCAAGCACCCATTTCTCCCATAATCCTGCCCCCCCTTTTGTATTTTGTCTCCTTTTGTTCCCCCCTTTTGTATTTTCCTGTCTAGCCTTTGTCCATGCATCTGCCAATCAAAATGCCCCCACACTTGTATCGACCAATTTTCCGGCTTTGCGCCGCTCCCACTCAGTTTTCTCCATCCCCCCCCCCCCCCCCCCCCCCCCCCCCCCCCCCACTACAATCAATCTGAAGAAATGTCCCAACCCAGAACATTGCCTGTATTCTCCAGGGATCTGCTGAATTACTCCATCGTTTTGTGTTTTTCTGTAAACCAGCATCTGCAGATCCTTGTGTCTAGCCATTTCAAACCTCATGCTGTCCCTGTACATCTCAACAAATTAATTGTATATGAAGCGTAATCAATTCTGCTTCATTATCGTCAAGTCAAGTCAGTTTATTCGTCACATACACATACGAGATGTGCAGTGAAATGAAAAATGGCAATGCTCGCGGACTTTGTGCAAAAAGACAAACAAACAAACAACCAAACAAACTATAAACACAATCATAAACACACACATATTCTTTTACATATTAAATATTGGAAGGAAAAACGTTCAGTAAAGTTAGTCCCTGGTGGGATTTACAGTCCGAATGGCCTCTGGGAAGAAACTCCTTCTCAACCTCTCCGTTCTCACAGCATGGCAACGGAGGCGTTTGCCTGACCGTAGCAGCTGGAACAGTCCGTTGCATGGGTGGAAGGGGTCTCCCATGATTTTATTGGCTCTGGAGTTGCACCTTCTGATGTATAGTTCCTGCAGGGGGGCGAGTAAAGTTCCCATATTGCATTCGGCCGAACGCATTACTCTCTGCAGAGCCTTCTTGTTCTGGGCAGAGCAATTCCCAAACCAGATGGTAATATTTCCGGACAAGATGCTTTCCACAGCCGCTGCATAGAAGCACTGGAGGATCCTCAGAGACACTCTGAATTTCCTCAATTGCCTGAGGTGGTAAAGGCGCTGCCTTGCCTTACTCACGAGTGCTGCGGTGGTTGATGTCCATGTCAGATCCTCAGAGATGTGGACTCCCAGATATTTAAAACAGCTCACCCTATCCACAGGATCCCAATTTATCCTCAATGGTGTGTACGTCCTCGGATGATGTGCCCTCCTAAAGTCCACGATCAGCTCCTTCATTTTTTTGATGTTCAATAGGAGGCTGTTATCCAGGCACCAGAGTGCTTGATCAGCCACCTCCTCCTGGTAGGCCTTCTCATCGTTGTCTAAGATCAGGCCCACCACCACAGTGTCATCAGCAAACTTAATTATTGAGTTGGAGCTGAACCTAGCCACACAGTCATGTGTGTACAGGGAGTACAATAGGGGGCTGAGGTTCAGAGCTTCCTACTTCCATGGCTCTTAGAGTCATAGAGTGACATGGTGTGGAAACAGGCCTTTTGGCTCAACTTGCCCACATCATCCATCATGTCTCAGCTACATGAGTCCCACCTGCCCACGTGTGGCCCATATCCCTCCAAACCTGCCCTATTCATTACCACAATCCATTTCTTAACACAATCTATTATGTTGACCTCCATTTCCTTACTATTTATTTTATCTAAGAGATGCAACCATTACATAGAGATTTTAATATCTGAAATATGGGGAAATATATTTAAATCGTAGTGAAATTACATAGACTAAACAATTATATTTGATGTGTAACATGGGTTTTATAGCCTCTTTACATGCTACAGTTTTTATGATTCAGCAAAGAGTGTGATGCTTGTGTTAATCATAAGCTTTGTTTAACTGTTTTGTTAATTCATGATAAGGAATCAGGGTTAGCAAATACTTCATGTGACAATTTGTCTTGGCACAGCCCCAACACAGCTGCAAATACTTAAATGAAATATGTTTCCTTTTCAGTTAAGTTGCAATTCTGAGTCATCAAAAAGCCAACGGCAGTTTCTCACTATAATTTGTGACAAGTGCTGCTATACGCATAACAGAAATACTGACTGGTTAGCCAAGAGGGGAATGCTGGCATTTCCCCAGAGATCACAAACACAGTTAAATTGGGGTCCAGTCATTCACTCATCTCTTGAATAGACCCTTTTGGAATATTATCTTCCAGTTTAAGTAAGTTGTGTCTGAAGACTAGTCTGCAAAATGCTTACGGTTTCACCAATACAAAGTGATAATTTGAACTTAGAAAGTAAATCACTAATGTCTAAAATAGTAATGCAAATGAAACCAGGTTTCAATGTAAGGTATCTTATCTGTAAAACCTCTCGTGCTTGATCTACAATCATGTCATCAATATTCACCAACATAACAAGATTACTTTCAAACACTCATATAGGAAATGTTTTAGATAGAAATCTCCCCTTTCATGCACAAATATTTGAAGATGCAAATTCTTAATTTATTAATTTTCAAGATTTGTGTGTCATTGATGAGGCTAGTATTTATTGTCTACTTTTGAAAAGAACATAAGTACACAAAGCCAACTTAGACGGCATTAAAGAGTCAACAGCTATGGAATGCGTTAGATTTATACCTGGCAGATTTCTTGCTTGAATATCGGATGAGTTTTTACAACAAATTAGTGGTCATTTAACAGTTACTTCTTTGAATCCCAGATTAGGAACATCGATTAAATGTCCAGTCCCTTTACAGTTCCAACCCACACCCCGATGGTCTCATGGTATTTTTCAAACAAAGGGTGGAACAAGCTGCTAGAGGAGGTGGTTGGTAAGGACTACACCAACATTTAAGAAGCAGTGACATGTACATGGATAGGACAGGTTTGAAGAAATATGGACCAAATGTGGGCAGGTGGGACTAGTGTAGCTGGGACATGTTGGCCAGTGTGGGCAAGTTGGGCCGAAGGGCCTGTTTCCACACCGTATCACTCTATGACGCTGTCTTCCTATTCTTCCTTAAACAGAGACACAATCAGTTAGTAAACACTCCTCTGTCTGGCAGACATTTCACACCTTCAACAACTCTTCTTTTGACTCCTCACACTTTCTCCAAGTTAAAGGTGTTGCCATGTGCACTCATGTGAACCTCAGCTATGCCTGCATTTTTGTCTGTTATGTTGAACAGTCCTTGTTTCAAACATAAGATAGATACAAAAAGCTGGAGTAACTCAGCAGGTCAGGCAGCATCTCTGGAGAAAAGGAATAGATAACATTTTGGGTCGAGGCCCTTCTTCAAACTGCGAGCCTGGGAAAGGGAAGCAAGAAAGATAGAAGGTGATAGAACAAATCGGCAGCACGGTGGAGCAGTAGTAGAGTTGCAGCCTTACAGCGTTTGCAGCGCCAGAGACTCAAGTTTGATCCCGATTACGGGTGTTGTCTGTGTGGAGTTTATACGTTCTCTTAATGACCGCGTGGGACACAACATGGTGAGAGTGACTTCACTGATGCCTGTTTTACTGGAGATTCCGATGAAGGTTCTTTTTTGTTCTGTGGAATACATGTCGTGGAAACTTGGCAGCAGGGCAATTGAATTTAGTGAGAAAAGCATTAAGAAGTCTGAAGAATGTGCAACTAAGTGGATAGAAGTGGAACAAAGCCTTGAAAGCAAAGTCCCTGCTGAGGTGCTGCAGTCAAACTGGAATCAACTGGAACTGAAAGGTAAGATCTAAAGTCTGAATTTATGAAAATTAGCCGTATGGACTATTAATTACACCCTTTTATAATGTGAAAAAATGACATTTGCAGGCTGGACATTCATTCATTCATTCATTCATTCATTCATTCATTCATTCATTCATTCATTCATGAAGTTGAGGGCCTAAACTATGTGTATCCATAACAAAGTAAATTAAAAATGTTCTCTAATGCCAGTTTGTTGAAGTCTAATACATTTTCTTTAATATCTATTCTCGGAGCTGCCTGCGATAACTTACCAGGAAAAAGTGCGGGGCCTATGTACTTAACATAGTGAAACCGCGGTCTCAATTAAAAAGCGGCCGATTGGCGAATGCGGAGCTGCGGAGTGTGTTTGGATCATCTCCGTGGGCGGGTGAAGGCTGTATATAGTGCCGTCCGCAGCGGCCGTTTCCAGGCCCCGAGACAAATGGAGGAGTATTGATTGCACCTAATAGGCTTCCATTGGAGTGAGAAATGGTCAGAAATGGCAGATGTTTATGTAGAAATGAATTGGTGAATGTGAACTTGAACTTGAACTAATTTATCTATGGTAGTAACAGTGTTATTCTCATTAACATTAAGAAGAGGTTGACATCTTATGAAGTTCATGCAGACTTAATGACTATGAGAAGTTTTTTTTTGTAGCCTCTGCCTGACTCTCCACTTGAACTTGAACTAACTTTCAATGGACTTATCAAAACTTATCAAAAGACTTGGAATCTGATGAACAATATTCAGATGAAGATCAGATGTAATGTAAACAAATAAATTGGGGAAATAAATGATTATATAAAGTTTTATTTTAATGTTTATAGTTTCACTGTTTATTTGGTCAAATTATTTAAACTCATTTAAATGAGTGAATTACTTATGATAATGGCGTGCTGGTGAATGACAGTGCGACAGTCCACCCACCCATCCACACACACATCCATCCGTACACACACTTCCATGCATGCACACACACACACAAATACACATACATGCACACGTACATCCGCACACACACACATCCACACATCCATCTGCATGCAGACATACATGTACCCATCCATGCACACACATACATCCACACACATACATCCACACATCCATCCATTCACACATACATCCATCTACACATACATCCATCCACACATACATCCACACATCCACAGATGCATGTTTGACAGGTATACACAGACACACACACAAACTACAGATACACTTTTAGGGTTATTTTAGGTTAAAGGTAATAGCCCTCATTTGCAAAGGTACCAAAGGATCTCTAACATAAATATAGGCTCGTTGTAGCTTAAAATGAATACTCATCGAGTAAACATCAGAGTATTCGATTCTTGGTCAGGATGTGACATTTACATCCGAAATAAGACAGGTCTCTTACAGGTCTGTCACCCAGCCTGGCACTGCCCCAGTCCCACTATGGCTGTTACCCCCATTCTCCCCACTATGGCAGTCAGTGGGGTTCAGTAAACGGGGGAACCCAGAGGATCTGACCTGACCCATTAATTAGGCAGGATCATGACACCTTAAAACCTGGAACCACTGCTGCAGTCTCATTACATTTCCTATTAAAGCGACAGGAAGATGCCTTGCAGGACTGTCCCCCAGCCTGGAACTGCCCCAGTCCCACTATGGCGGTGACCCCCACTCTGCACACTGGCAGTCAGTGGGGTTCAATAAAGGGAGGAACCCACAAGAACTGCCCTCATCCATTAATTAGGCTGGTTCAGGAGCAGGACCTCTGTGACAGTGTCATTAAATAAAGCACACAATTATATTCATCATATTATTTTTATATAATATAATTATACTTAATTATATATGATTACAGTCATATTTACGTCATATATATCTATATTACTAAAAGTAAGATCTTGACCACTTTTGACTCACTGCAATGTGATTACTGAGAGAACGCCGCCACTTACGGCCGTTATTTTTGGCCCCCTCTGCCGGACTGGACTGGAGGATTTTTCCCATCGCTGAAAAATCAGAGAGATATTGATGTTTTAAAAAATTTCGCCATTCTCTCTGCTACCCCTGCTGGTGGGAGGGGGGAGGATCTATAAAACTCGGAAGTGGTGTACCTCACTCAGTCTCTGCAAGATGGAGGAATCGAGAGGGTCACGTCTCTCTGAGCTCTGAAAAACACTGATCACATGTCTACTCAACTGTGAGTGCCCTTAATGTGGTTTGAAAATGAAAATATGTTTGGTTTTAAGTAAAAAGGTACTGCAAATGGTTGTTTGGGGGTTTTGGGTTGAAGTAAAAAGGCACTGCATATGGTTGTTTGGGGGTTATGGGTTGAAGTAAAAAAGGCACTGCAAATGGTTGTTTGGGGGGTTTGGGTTGAAGTAAAAACGTACTGCAAATGGTTGTTTGGGGGGGTTTGGGTTGAAGTAAAAAGGCACTGCAAATGGTTGTTTGGGGGGTTTGGGTTGATGTAAAAAGGCACTGCAAATGGTTGTTTAGGGGTTTGGGTTGAAGTAAAAAGGCACTACAAATGGTTGTTTGGGTTGAATTAAAAAGACACTGCAAAGGGTTGTTGAGGGGTTTTGGGTTGAAGTAAAAAGGCATTGCAAATGGTTGTTGGGGGGTTTTGGGTTGAAGCAAAAATGCACTGCAAAGGGTTGTTTGGGGGGTTTGGGTTGAAGTGAAAAGGCAATGCAAAGGGTTGTTTGGGGGGTTTGGGTTGAAGTGAAAAGGCACTGCAAAGGGTTGTTTGGGGGATTTGGGTTGAAGTGAAAAGGCACTGCCAAAGGTTGTTTGTGGTTTTGGGTTGAAGTAAAAAGGCACTGCAAATGGTTGTTTGTCTCAACTTGACAACTTCCTGTTTGGACGATATTGTTTTTAGATAAAACGCTACTACTTACGGCTGTGATTTTTGGCCATCTTACTCAGCCCCCCTCCGCTCATCAGGTGCAGAGGGTTCTTCCCATCAATAAAAATAAAAGTGTTATTAGTGTTTAAAAAATGTTGAGAATTTATCTCCTGTCAATCATGCCATGAAGGCCACACCTTTTCCGGTGGGAGGGGACGGGATTATAAAAACCGGAAGTGTGGGTGTGGCTCAGTCTTTGCATGATGGGGAGGGAGAGGTCACGACTCTGTCTGAGCTGTGAATCAACTGAACACACAGAATGTCTACTGAACTGTGATTGTGGTGTTTTGTGTGGTTTTATGGTGGTTTCACCCTGCTTGAAATGGTATGAAACTGTATTTGAATGCAGTGGCTTTGCACCCTGCATGAAATGGTATGAAACTGTTTTTGAATGTGGTGTTGTTGCATTTGAATTTGATGGCCTTGCACCCTGCTTGAAGTGGTGTGAAACTGCACTTGAATTTGGTAGCCTTGTACCCTGCTTGAAGTGGTTGGAAACTGCACTTGAATACGGTGGCCTTGCACCCTGCTTGAAGTGGTAGGAAACTGAACCTGAATTTGGTGGCCTTGCACCCTGCTTGAAGTTGTATGAAACTGCACTTGAATTTTGTGGCCTTGAACCCTGCTCGAAGATGTAAGAAACTGCATTTGAATTTGGTGGCCTTGCACCCTGCTTGAAATGGTGGGAAAATGGATTTGAATTTGGTGGCCTTGCACTCTGCTTGTAATGGAATTTCAAAGAATAGCTGTGAGTCAACTGCCAGCCCACCAGCAGTGAGTGAGTTGCCACCTCAATAATCCATTTGGCCCACAATGTCCATACTAGCCCTCTGGAGATCGGTAGTTCCTGCAGCCAACAACACCCATACCAGCGCTCCAGAAAGCCCCCCCCCCTACCACTGGCCACCATTATTGGAATTGGTGGAGAGGTGGAATATTGTGCGGGGGACCAGCCCTCCCGTGTGAACTTGGGACCCAACAGGTCCCACTTACTCTAGTAAATATATATATAGGTATAATAATATATAGTTTAAATGGACTGCCACACGGAAATAGGCTGCCCATGGTGTAATATGGGCATGGGCCACTAGATGGCGCTTACTTTCCCCATCTCATTTTCTAATTAGTTTAATTAATTAATGTGCAACCTTTGGCACTGACGAGATGACATCATTCTCAATTATATTTCATCTAAATCTGTGGGAAATTTCATGTAGTTCCGTGACGTTGGTCACGAAAATCGATTTCTAAACACATTTTTGATGCTCGGCCCACAGCCTACCTGAGCCAAATCCTAGTCCCATTCTGCAGCAGCAGCTGGGTCAGCTGAAGCAGGAGGTGGGGCAGGAACTGGGGCATGAGCTGGGGTGGGAACAGGGGTAGGAACTGGTGAAGGTGCTGAGGCAGAAGATAGGGCAGAAGATGAGGCAGAAGATAGGGCAGAAGATAAGGCAGGAGATGGGGTAAAGGGCCGACTGAGAATGGACGTCGAAGGTAGACAAAAGTGATGGAGAAACTCAGCGGGTGCAGCAGCATCTGTGGAGCGAGGAATGGGCAAAGTTTCCGGCCGAAACCCTTCTTCAGACTGATCTTAATGGACGTCGCACGGCGTCGGGCGGTGACGTCATCGCTAGGCTAGGCGTACCCGTCAAGACGTTGCGTACGACGTCAAGATGCTGCGTTCGCCGTCAAGACGCTGCGTACGCCCTCAATTCGGGCGCCTGTGGGCCGACAGGCCGTTGGCGCGCGGAATTTTCGGACAGTGCGGGATTTTCGGAGCCCCGCGCGATGTCGGGACCAGCCCCGCACAACTCCATGCGCCTCGAAGTGGGACCGGCCCCGCGCGGCCATACGGTGCCCGTACTCCTCAAGCGACCACGTTTGGTCGCGCCAGACGCATGCAATCGCATGCAAGTGGGACAGGCCCTTTAGTTTAACACATAATCACCTCGCATTCTTAGAGATAGAATTATTATACTGAACATTTGATTATTATTGTTCATATACTCAGTAACATGTAGTTAGATGGACGCTAATGTAGGCTGATGTCTCCAAAATTGAGTTATCAGCAAGATTAGCAGCACCGCATTCTAAACCCTTCGAAAACAAGATGTTCTCAAGACATGTGGGAGATGTTTCCGCATCTGTTCCCACACAATGCCGGGGGACGTCTGAGTTTGCTGAGCGAAACACGTTGAGCGGATCGCCGCGGACAAAGGGAGGCTTATAATTGTCTCCGGGAGTGGGTATGGCACGGTCCGCTCAGATAAGAAATGCCATAAAAGATGGTGTCCGGCGCCTGTCCAAGAGGAGCCCCAGCGAACGGTAGCAGGTGATCAACAACAGGAACATCCCGTGGCGTGTACTCGGGGTTTGACAGCCCCATTTATATCAACGGGTCGATGGTTGAAAGGGTCAAGAGCTTCAAATTCCTGGGCGTGCACATCTCTGAAGATCTTTCCTGGTCCGAGAACACTAATGCAATCATCAAAAAAGCACATCAGCGCCTCTACTTCCTGAGAAGATTACGGAGAGTCGGATTGTCAAGGAAGACTCTCTCTAACTTCTACAGGTGCACAGTCGAGAGCATGCTGACCGGTTGCATCGTGGCTTGGTTCGGCAATTTGAGCGCCCTGGAAAGGAAAAGACTACAAAAAGTAGTAAACACTGCCCAGTCCATCATCGGCTCTGACCTTCCTTCCATCGAGGGGATCTATCGCAGTCGCTGCCTCAAAAAGGCTGGCAGTATCATGAAAGACCCACACCATCCTGGCCACACACTCATCTCCCTGCTACCTTCAGGTAGAAGGTACAGGAGCCTGAAGACTGCAACAACCAGGTTCAGGAATAGTTACTTCCCCTCAGCCATCAGGCTATTAAACCTGGCTCGGACAAAACTCTGATTATTACCAACCACTTTCTGTTATTTGCACTATCAGTTTATTTATTCATGTGTGTATATATTTATATCATGGTATATGGACACATTTATCTGTTTTGTAGTAAATGCCTACTATTTTCTGTGTGCTTAAGCAAAGCAAGAATTTCATTGTCCTATACAGGGACACATGACAATAAACTAACTTGAACTTGAACTTGAACTTGAACTATATGCGGATACGTGAGCCTATTCGGAGTGGCGGCGCGGCTCTGGCTGCAGCGGCTCACCGGCAGTCCTGTTTATTTTGTGTTTTTTGTGTTGTTTATTTCGTTTTGGTTAGTCTAGTTTTGGTTTTTAGTTTGTGTTTGGGGGGGGGGGGGTTGAAACGGGGCTTGCTGTCTCTCCTTGCGGGGGAATGCGACTTTTTTGTCGTATTCCCCTTCTCTGCCTCCGTCTGCGCTGAGGCCTAATCGCGGAGCTGGCGACCTCGAGGCTTAGGAGGCAGAGCCCGCCAGGACTCGCCCTGAGCTCGCTCCCGTGAGGGCGGCCCGGCTCGGGGCTGGAACAGTGCTTCCGTGAGGGGCTGTGACGCTCCCGTGAGGGTGGCCTGGCCCGAGGAAGGAACGGTGCTCCCGTCGGAGTGTCCGAGCTCGGGGAGGTACGGCGTTCCCAGCCCGAGGGAGGAGCGGCGCCCATGTCGGGGCAGCCCGGCCCGGGGAAGTAGCGGTGCCCATGTCGGGGCGGCCCAGCCCGAGGGAGGAGCGGCGCCCATGTCGGGGCGGCCCAGCCCGAGGGAGGAGTGGCGCCCATGTCGGGGGCGTTCCCAGCCCGAGGGAGGAGCGGCGCCCATGTCAGGGCGGCCCAGCCCGAGGGAGGAGCGGCGCCCATGTCGGGGCGGCCCGGCCCGGGACGCAGCGATGCCCATGTCGGGGCGGCCCAGCCCGAGGGAGGAGCGGCGCCCATGTCGGGGGCGGCCCAGCCCGAGGTTGAAGACGGCACGATACTCACGTGAGGGTGGCTGGGACGGCGTTCTGGCGGTGGTGGCCTGAGTCCGGGGTTCGGCCGCGGGCCAGCGGCTGCGTCAGCAGGACTGGTGGGTGGCAGCTTCGACCACCCCGGGGCGCGGTGATTGAGCCGCGGGACAGTTTTTAACATCGCCCGGTGGGGTATCGCCTCAGCGCAGAGGGAGAAGAGGAGGGAAGAGACTGCAGACCTAAGACTTTTGCCTCCATCACAGTGAGGAGATGCTGGGTGGACTCACTGTGGTGGATGTTAATATGTGTTTATTGTTGTTTTTTATTGTATTGTATTTTATGTATGACTGCTGCAATTTCGTTCAGACTTCGGTCTGAATGACAATAAAGACTATCTAATCTAATCTAATCTAATCTAATCTAATCTAATCTAATCTAATCTAATCTAATCTAATCTATGTGCCTTATTTTATTTAGGTTTAATAAAATACCTTGTTATTCACACTCTTATTTGTCCAAATCCGGTGATTTATCGAACACAACACAATTATGAAGGATCTGCACCACTAGGGCCATTCCTTCTTTACCCTGAATTCCCATATCACCTGGCTGAGGAACAGCGATTTTCCTGCAAATTATCAGGTTCATGTCATGACAAGAGTGCACTCCAATCCATCTCTTGCATTCTGTGTTTTTTTGTTGCTTTATTTTAGTTATCAGTTTACTTTATTTTACAAGTTTTGTGGATAATTGATGTATACTTAATGTATAATTTGTTTGGTGTAGGAAGGCATCGAATTTGTTTTGCCTGTTTGCCTTTGTGCCTATGGTACTTCTACAAACAAGATTTTTCATTGTACCTGTTGCTCGGCGTATTTGTGCATTGACAATAATCTCCACTCGACTTGATCTGTGGTCTGAGTCATCGTTCATGTTATTCCGTGCCTTTGTATTCTGTTGAAGTAATACCAACTGCTACGGTAGGACTATGAACTTGGTCAAAGATGCCCTCTGATCCATTGAATCTCGCTGAACATCTTGTGTAAGGTGTGTCCAGCAATGAATTTTGCGAGCAGGCACACACAGGTGTAGGACTCTGCCCAGACTGATGCTGAACTTGGATACAATGTTTCCATGGGAAAGGCAAGAGTGTCAGACCCGAAGGAGCCTGATCTATGTTCCCCTAAAGGTATATACAAAATGCTGGAGAAACTCAGCGGGTGAGGCAGCATCTATGGAGAGAAGGAATGGGCGACGTTTCGTGTCGAGACCCTTCTTCATAGATGTTGCCTCACTCGCTGAGTTTCTCCAGCATTTTGTATCTACCTTCGATTTTACAGCATCTGCAGTTCTTTCTTAAACGTATGTTCCCCTGATGTAGATATGCAATTAATTCGCACCTAGTGCCGAAAGCCTTGTCTCCGAGTTGCATCTCGAAAGTCTGAAGTAAAGTCTGCAGTAAGTAAAAACTACACCCCGATTGTAAGTAAAGTTATTTTCAGGAGTAGAGAAAGTAAAAGGTGAGAGATATGTCCGACTGAATGCCAGAGGGTCGCGTTACTTTGGGTGAAACTTCAATCACCAAGAATTTTCTAAAAATAACAGTTTCAAAAGTGGTACAAGTACAAAATCTTTATTACCTCGTTTCAATTAAAAATAACAGTTCAAAATAAATAGTCTCCAAATTATATTAAGGTGTATATTCTCTGCACAGTAAGCACCAGACTCCAAAACATCCTCAAAACAAAATAAATACTGACAGTCAGTTGTTGCATGTTAATATTATAAAAATAGGTGTCATTTTCAACTAAACCGTGAATAAATAACATGAATCAGGTTAAATGTGTATTGGTGACTCCCAGGAAACTTCATCAACCCAAAATAAATGCTTACAGTACATGTTTGCATGTTAATATTATAAAAAATCGGCTATCTTTTCAACTATGTAAATAATTAACATGAATCTGGTTAAATGTGTATTTGTGACTTCCGGGAAACTTCATCAACCCAAGATAAATGCTTACAGTACATGTTTGCATGTTAATATTATAAAAAATCGGCTATCTTTTCAACTATGTAAATAATTAACATGAATCTGGTTAAATGTATATTGGTAACTTCAAGGAAACTTCGTAAAAACAAAATAAATACTTACAGTATATGTTTGCATGTTAATATTATAAAAATAGGTTATCTTTTCAACTATGTAAATAAATAACATAAATCTGGTTAAATGTATATTGGTCACATCTTCAGTTCGCCTCGTTGATTCTTGTCATTACTAGAGGCAATTGTTGTAAACACGCCCTGGTCTCGGCGCGCGTTACTTCCCAGGCGCAGGCGCTGAATCTCTGCAAAAGAGAAACGTTCAGAATCACGCATCAGAGAATGAATAGATTTAGATTGAGTGAAATAATTGCCCGCGGGTCGTTAGATGATAAGATTCAACCGGCTCACCTTCCGTTTAAGAAACTTGCCGAGTTTCCTGAAGTAGTTGTGAACCGCGGCGCTTCTCCGTGGCCGGGTCTCGGAGCCTGTGTTCCTCACACAGTTTTCCAGCTCTCTGATCTGCCCATCCAGGAGAAGCCTGAGTCTCTCCACCTTGTCCCGGGGCCATGTGACCGAGTCCATGTTCATACTGTAGATCTTGCTGAATTGACGCAACACTTGGTAGACAACACGGAGCGTGTTCGGGGCCTGCACACAACACAGAGCGACATGGACCCGTGAGAACGGCCGGGAGGGGACAATATCACACTTATTTCTAAATCGAATAGAGATCAATGGATGTTTACAGTTGTCTGGAAAACCTTGTCTAAACATTGTTGTTGGCAACTTTACAGCGTTAGCAGCTCGGTGATGAAACTCATGTTTTACTTTGTGTAGGAACGAACAGCAGATGCAGGTTTACACCGAAGATAGACACACAATGCGGAGTAGTCAGCGGGTCAGGCAGCATCTCTGGATAAAATGAATGGGTGACGTTTTGGATCGAGATCCTGCTACGGACACAAACTGACCGGTCGAACAAAGGGTCTGGAACCTTTCCTTTCCTTCAGAGGTGATGCCTGATCCGCTGAGCTGCTCCAGCATTTTGTGTCATGTTTTACTTTAGCGGACAAACTCCTTCAATCAAAGGACATGAAATCGTTCTTCACAGAACTGTTTCGCTCGTTGAAAACCCAGGTGTGTTGTGTCTTTATTAACATGGATACAATAATATGATTATATTTGAAAATCCGCGTCCCAGATTAAGAATATATGCGAACCGTATATTAATTGTTCCCGAGAGCATTGGCGGCGAGATTAAAGGACGCTTATAAATGCACACTCACCCGTCCTCTCTCCATGAGTTTGGACAAGTTCAATGTCCTGACTTCCAATGATGTCCTTTCAGCTGCGCACCGCCGGGTCAGGGGGGCTCCCTACAACAGAGGAAGCGGTCAAGTCCGGCTCCGGCACTCAATTCACACACAGCAACATTATCTCTAATGGCATTGTTTGCTGTCGGGCAACATTTTGGATTGCACCTGACTATTTGACCGCACCCGCCCTTTTATGTCCTCCTCTCCCTTCCCATCCTCTCATCCGACGTGAAGCGGTACAGCTCTGCGTGCACTTTATCGCACCGCGTATCCCGTTCACCGAGTCTGCTGAAACTTCAGTTCAGTCGTGTACTCCATCTACCCACCCCTTCTGCGAGGCTCACCCGCCCACTCGCTACATTAGCTCCATCCGGACGACATCGTATTCAACAGCAATTCCAGGCCCCTCACCAGAACGAACAGAATCCGCTTACATTATCTGTTCCCGGTGCGCCAGACTTCATTGTTTTCCTTCTGTCTACCCCTCCTCCACATGACTCTGCTCCCCTTACACTGGTGCCCATGCTTCATGCGTCAACCCTGTTCCTCCCTACTTCTCTGAATAGTTTTACTGTCCTGATCAATTTTACTGTTTGTATGCCTCGTTATCGCCTCCGCCTCAGCCAACAACGAACCATTCTACATTTCCTTTGTTTAAGAAGGAACTGCTGATGCTGGAAAAATCGAAGGTGGAGAAAAATGCTGGAGACACTCAGCGGGCGAGGCAGCATCTCTGAAGGAAATGAATATGTGGAGACAGTGGGCTGTGGGAGAGCTGGGAAGGAGGGAGAAATAAATTGGGGAAGTCAATGTTCATACCGCTGGGGTGTAAACTACCGAAGCGAAATATGAGGTGCTGCTCCTCCAATTTGCGGCGGGACTCACTCTGGCCATGGAGGAGGCCCTGGACAGACGGTCGGATTCGGAATGAGAGGGGGAGTCGAAGTGCTGAGCCACCGGGAGATCAGGTTGGTTAATGCGAACTGTGCGGAGGTGTTGGGCGAAGCGATCGGCAAGCCTGTGCTTGTTCTCACCGATGTTGACACCTACAGCAGTGGATGGGATTGATGAGGTTGGAGGAGGTGCAGGTGAACCTCTGTCTCACATGGAAAGACTGCTTGAGTCCTTGGATGGAGTCGAGTGGGGAGGTAAAGTGACAAGTGTCGCATTTCCTGCGGTTGCAAGGGAAAGTACCAGAGGAGGGGGTAGTTTGGGTGGGAAGGGACAAATTGACCAGGGAGTTACGGAGGGAGCAATCTCTGCAGAAAGATGAAAGGAGATGAGATGGAAGATGTAGCCAGCGGTGGGATCCCGTTGGAGGTGGCGAAAATGTCGGCGTATTATCTGTTGTATGTGATGGCTGGTAGGGTGGAAGATGAGGTCAAGGGGGTCTCTGTCATTGTTACGAGTGGGGGTAGGGGGGGGGGGAGGGGGATGAGAGTGGAGCTACGGGATATAGAAAAGACCCTGATGCGAGTCTCATTTATAGCCGAAGAGGGGAACCCCGTTCCCTAAACAATGAGGACATCTCCGATGACCTGGTTTGGAACACCTCATCCTGGGTGCAGATGCAGTGTAGACGGAGGAATTGGGAGTAGGGGATAGAGTCCTTACAGGAAACAGGGTGGGAAGAAGTGTAATCCAGATAGCCGTGGTCTTTAGTGCTTTAATCTTTCGTTTTCACCTCACCCTTCCATATCTCCAGTTTCCTTCTCCCCTGACTTTCAGTCTGAAGAAGGGTCTCGACCCAAAATATAACCCATTCCTTCTCTCCAGATATGTTGCCGGTAATGCTGAGTTACTCCAGCATTTTGTATCCGCCCCCTACTCTCTGATCATTTCCCCTTTCTCTGCAGTTGGAGACGCGCTTCATTGGAAACCCTCTCAGCAGTAGAGAGGCAGTTGAGTGGAAACATTAACGCTGCTTGTCGCGCTGCAGAGGCCGCCAGACTCACTGAGAAGTTCTACCAGGGTCTAACAACATCACACGGGGTTTAACACTTTACTCACTTTAATGCGACAACGTGACTCTCTATTTGCACTTACCATTTCATTCAGCACAATCTGAGCTTGCTGATTAATGTCCTCCTGCACATGCGGACCCCGGCAGCCCTGCGTCAGGACCCCCGCCAACAACACTGGTAAAACGCAGAGTCTCCATGCGTTCGCGAAGGACATGTTCAACCAACTGGAATCTGAGCAGTGGCGAGACCGGGATTCAGGTCGGAATGCAATATCTGTCCGAGATGACCTGCTTTGCTCTTCGATTGAAATGATAGCCTCTGCTCGAG
This sequence comes from Amblyraja radiata, assembly GCF_010909765.2. Taxonomy (NCBI): domain Eukaryota; kingdom Metazoa; phylum Chordata; class Chondrichthyes; order Rajiformes; family Rajidae; genus Amblyraja; species Amblyraja radiata. Next base: position 33,314,467 of record NC_045971.1, on the reverse strand, counting down.
GTGATGGGCCCATTTTAAGGTGTACATCAGGATATTCCTTTGACGTTTCAAAAACAAATCTCATTTGCTTCTCACCGCAATTCTGTGAGGGAATCTTTAATTTCGTTGCGAGCTGACTACATCTGAACCCTTTCACTTTCTGCTCCATTCAAAGCGAATTGCCTCTGATCAACAGAGACTTAATCGGTTGGTTCTCAGTATCTCAGGTGCGATGTACTTCGATACCGAGATTCACAAAGCCAATTAGTAAAATTCCATTTTATGCATGTTTAATTTTATGCAGAATGATTTCAGTATTGGAAATCAAGGTACTATCTTGATTAGACGGGGATTTTTTTTGACAGTTCAGGCTCTATTGATCCCTCACGACTGCAGGGGGAAAACAAACCCATGTACTTTGTACTTTTTCATACCTCTAGATTCCCCTCCCCTGACTGTGACTGTTGAAAATCATGAGACAATATTAGCGAATAATTCAAATAGCTATAATGCGCTAGTTGATGCCTGGTTAGTGGGTTTGTAAATAATGAGATGTTAAAGCTTACTATGAACATCCGAAATATCAGAAGATGTGTAGTTTAGTTTGGAGATACAGAGCGGAAACATGCCCACCGAGATACAGAGCGAAAACAGGCCACCGAGTCGCGCCAACGACCCCCGTACACTAATACTAACCTACACACACTAGGGGCAATTTACAATTTTACCAAGCGAATTAACCTACAAACTTGCACGTCTTTGGAGTGTGGTAAGAAACCGGAGCACCCGGAGGAAACCCACGCAGGTCAAGGGGAGAACGTGCAAACTCCTTGCAGACAACACCTGTAGTCAGGTTCAAATCTGGGTCTCTGGTCTATAAGTCAGCAACTCTACCACCGCGCCTTATCGCGGTTATATTTATATTCTGTTATAGCGGACAGCCAAGCCGGTTGCCTTGTTGAGTGAATATTGAAATATCTGCCCATCATTTACCCTTTATCTCACGTTACTAAAAATGCATCTGCATTCTCTCCAAAGCTTTGACGTGCCTTTTTTTAATCTTAGATTGCCAGGTTTGACTATAGCACGACAGCTAATGCCAGGTAAGTGAGTTGTAAGTGTCGAATACGATTGCCAGATTTACCATGTAATGTCATGTTTACAAATTCAACGATTTGCTGCGTTTACTTGTTCGTTTATCAACTTGCCCCTAAATATCTGTGAATATACACCAGCTAACGCTGTTGCTCTGCTTTTTCTTCCCCTCAAGGCAGAATCACTTGGTTGGCCCCATGTTGATTCACTCAATATATATTCCTATTAAATTTAAGTTCCCCATTATGTCTCCCATTTTGCCTGATATATATTTTTCTGAATTCTGTAATTAGCATGTTCACTGTTTGCCAAGGCGCATACGATTTCCTTCAAACTATCCGCGGTAATATTGTCTTTATCCACTCCTCTGATGAAGACGGCGCCTCTGCAATTACATTTCATTCTTTATCCGTAATCAGATTCAATTAAATGACAGAACGGCCCCACAAGGCATAGGCTTATTTGTCCGCTATAACCGAAGTAAGATCATGTCGGGTAGATGAACATTGACATCAAGAAGTAGAGGGCATAGGTTAAAGGTGAGAGGAGAAAGAGGAACCTGGGGGCAAAAATTTCACACAATTTATCTGGTGGTTATGTGGAACAAGCTGCCAGAGGAGGTAGTTGAGGGGGTACTATGACAAAATTTAAAATACTTTTAGACAGATACATTCATTGGAAAGATTTAGAGGGGAATGTGACAAATGCAGTCAGGTGGGACAAGTGTCTAATGTGGCATCTTAGTTGTATTCAAGTCCATGTGGTATGTCTCTATGACTCGATGACTCGGTAACTGATTATGATTAATTCATTCAATTTATTTGTACTATATGTCAAATCAAAAATAACAAAAGCAATAGATATATTTTCAAGTGACATGTTCATGGAAAATTATAATATTAAATTAATTAATTTATTTCATAAAGTTATATTTTTAGCACATGAAATATATTATCAAGTTTCCAAAGGGGCTGAATTGATTGGTTGGTCGCAGTTATAATCAGAATTGTGGATTGAAACCCCTCTGAAAGGGAATAGCAGCTTTAATTTTGATCTTGTTTTCCACGGTAGCATCTCTGTTTTGGTTATTGACAACTCAGCAGATGAGCATTATTCCATCCAGCAGTCATCTGTGTCATTTTTTGAGGAGTACCATTTATTTAGACATTCAAAGTGTGGATATGCAAACTTGAAACCTTTTCCCTGATTTGCGGTGATCTCCGTATATATGCTGTGCCAGACACATGCAGTTCACTTATTGCAATGTCTTCCCCTAATTTTTTTAGCTAATTAAATTTTACAGCTTATACCATATGTAATTCCAGATCAAGACCTATGGTAATTAATATTGTATTTCATTTTGGTTTTAATTGAATAACTTTTCATTTTTAATTATAGCCAAATGTCATTGTTGGTCTGGGTCATTTGGAAACATGAGCATGTCTTCTGACCACATGCCTAGGGTGTATATTATAGCCATGTACCACACATATACCTTTTATTGATTTTTAATCACACAACTGCTTATAGACTATAGATAATAGATAATAGACAATAGACAATAGACAATAGGCACTAGAGTAGGCTATTCAGCCCTTCGAGCCAGCACCGCCCTTCACTGTGATCATGGCTGATCATCCACGATCAGTACCCCAATCCTACTGTCTCCCCATATCCCTTGACGCCGCTATCTTTAAGAACTATCTAACTCTCTCTTGAAAGCATCCAGAGAATTGGCCTCCACTGCCTTCTGAGGCAGCAAATTCCACAACTGGTTAGTTGAAAAAGTTTTTCCTCATCTCCGTTCTAAATGGCCAACCACTTATTCATTTTTTATTATAATTTTTAATCAAAACAAGGCACTGCCACAATATAATATTCATCACTGCCAGATGCTAACATTGATCTGTTTGATTCAGCGGGATCTTCTACACACTGGCTTACTATCATGGAACTAGAGCGCATCAGAATCTGCCATACAGAGAAGTCAAGATAAGGTAACTTTTGTGGACAATAAACTAAACTCAACCTCCAACTCACAAATCTTACTTCAGGGTCAAATTATGGTGGAATTAACTGCGGTTCCAAAAAAGTTGCAGTGGTTTCCAAACTGTGCATCTATAAAATTATGAGAAGTGTAGATAGGGTAGACAGTCAGAATATTTTTCCCAGGATGGAAAAATCAAATATTAGAGGGTGTATCTTAAGGGTGAGAGGGGCAAAGGTATGTGTGTGGGCAGGTTTTTTGCACAAAGGGCAGTGAGTGGCTGGAACACACTGCCAGGGATCGGACGAAACAGATGAAATAGTGGCTGAAGACTTTTGGATAGGCATATGGATATGCAGGGAATGGAGGGATTATGGGTTATGTGCAGGTAGATAAATGATGGTCTTGGTAATACGTTCAACATGGACACTGTAGGCTGCAGTGTATTTTTCTGTGTTGTACTGTTCTGTGTACTAAGGTAGCAAAGATAGATTCGGTGGTTAAGAAAGCATATGGGATTTTGAGCTTCATGAGACTGGGTATGGAGTATAGGAGCATGGAGCTCATGCTAACATTTTGTCGAGGTTTTGTTATCCCACATTTTGAGTGGTCAATGCAGTTCCTGGGATCTCAGTACAAGAATATATGAATGTGGAGTAGAGGAGATTAAACAGGACGCTGCCAGGATTGATTTGTTCAGTAATGACAAGAGATTGGATAGTCTTGGTTTGTTGCAGAAATGTAGAAACATAGAAAATAGGTGAAGGAGTAGGCCATTCGGTCCCTCGAGCCAGCACCTCATGGCTGATCATCCAAAATCAGTACCCCATTCCTATTTTATCCATATAGCCCTTGATTCTGCTAGCCTGAAGAGCAAAATATAACTCTCTCCTGAAAACATCTAATGAATTGGCCTCCACCGCATTCCATGGCAGAGAATTCTACAGATTCACATCTCTATAGGTGTAAAATATTTCCTCATCTCAGTCCTAAATGGCCTACCCCTTATTCTTAAACTGTGACCCCTGGTTCTGGACTCCCCCAACATTGGGAACATTTTTTTGCATCTGGCCTGTCCGATCCCATCAGAATTTTATAAGTTTCTCTAAGATATCCTCTCATCCTTCTAAATTCTGGTGAATACAAGTCCAGTCACACCATTCTTTCCTCATATGGGTACATTTTGGGTGATCATTCAGTCTGAAGAAGGGTCCCAACCCGAAACGTCACCCAATCATTCACTCCAGAGATGCTGCCTGTCTTGCTGAGTTACTCCAACTTTTTGTGTCTATCTTCGGTTTGAACCAGCATCTGCAGTTCCTTTCAACACCATTCAGTTAATAGTCTGCCTCCCTGTTCTTGGCACCAAAGTGGATAACCTCACATTTATCCACATTATACTGCATCTGCCATGCATGTGCCCACTCGCCCAACCTATCCAAGTCACCCTGCAGCCTCATAACATCTTCCTCGCAGCTCACTCTGCCGACCAGCTTTGTGTCATCCACAAACTTGGAGATGTTACATTTAATAGTAAGATTAAACAAGAACTTACCAGTTTGAAGTTTGATCTTTATTTTATGAGGAGTTACGATGAGGGATTATGTGAAGAGCCCGCCAGCCCGCATGCGCGTCAATCTTCAAAGCAGCGGTGTGACATCACAGATAACAGTTGTTGAACTGAATATAGGAAGATTCGAGAACTAGAAATACCAGCTGACCTTTATGAGAGAGGGTTGGGAGCGGAGGGCACGTAATCCCTAATCGTAACTCCTCATAAAATAAAGATCAAACTTCAAACTGGTAAGTTCTCGTTTAATCTTACTATTTTACTTCGGAGTCACGTGAGTGACTACGTGAAGATTTCAAAGCTCTGTGATTTCATGCCATGGAAACGAGTCCATGCGTCACATACTGCATCAGTTGACCAAGGATGAGTGAACATTAATAATGCATTCAGACATGACATAGATTTAGACATGCTGATGCTTTTTAATGAACAAATAATAAGAATAGTAACCCCTCTCATCCGGGACGAAACTATAAAACAGAACCTAAAATAGAGTTGGCTAATAGAGTTGGTAAATACCCCCGGTCTGGCAATGGGTTTGTTATAAAATGTTTGGAAAGATCGTTCGTTTGACCATCCTACAGCCGCTAGGATGTGGTCCAGCGGAACGTCCATAACCCTGCTGCTGATGTTGTTGCAGCCCTGGTGGAGTGAGATTTGAAAATGTCAGTATTCACTCCTGCGCAAGCCAGAACCCGTTTTAACCACCTGGAGATAATCTGTACTGATACCTTCTTATGAGGTTTTATGCAACTAACAACATTGCTAGTTCCGAGCCCTTCAGGCTCTTAGTGATCTTAACATACTGTAGTAGATGTGTGACCACACATAACTGAAGGTCCATGGGGTATGCCCAAAAAATCTAGTTTGAGACCTGATGCCCCTGGTCTGTTCTGCTTGACTAAGTCATAAACATAAAATGCTATTTTGCCTGCAGATGTAACCATCCTGTCCAGTTGCAGCTTATGCAATTACTGGACCCATTGCGCTGAGCCAGCGCCATGAGCATAACCACTTGTAAGTGAGTTTGACCAAGGACAGGGATGTAGCTGGAGCCTACCGGTGAAGCAGCGTCAACACAATATTAACATCTCCTATCTCTGCGTACCTGGGCCTGGGAGGTTTTGAGTTGAAGATACCCTTCATGAATCTGGATATTAGAGGGTGAGACCCGACAGAGTGGGTCCCGCTCCCTGCAGAAAATATGATGAGAAGGCACATTTGGCACATTTAATGGTAAAATAACTTAATTTTGTCAAAGATCCATTCGAAAATGAACTCCAAGACGTCAGTTATCCGTGCCGTATTATATGTAATATTAGCATTTAAACAAAATACTTCCCATCTTTTGACGAGGAAATGTACTGCTTATCTGGCGTTATCCCTGCAATCTACAGTGAGCACGTGCATGGTTCGGTCTGACAACCCGAACCACAAATGTCATTAAATACTTTGTGATCCAACTTCCATTCTGTGTTGTCATTCATTTTACGTGATGATACCCCAGCGCCAAATGAGCTTTGGTAAACTATCACTGAGTAATTTGACTTGATTGCACCCATGTGATTAACATATGCCACTACCAAAGTGTATCAACTTGAGCATGCAGATTATGCATATTCGCACAAAATCTTTAACCCATAGAATGCACCTAGTGTCTATAGGTAGTTGATATCATATAACTAAAGAATTGGTAAGTCATGCAAATCCAATCCGCCTCCGTAACTAGAGATGGTATTAGTAATTTTCCATCGTTGAGCAATAGCATCAGTTTGTAATATAACTGAAGATTTACTGACGAAAAGTTAGTGGAGCATTGCTGAATACTGTTCGTCTACCATAGTGACTTTGATAGTTTCAGCTGGTAATAGCATAGGTCTGTTAACAAATTACCTACATGGTACTTGAGAGCTTACTCCTTTGCATGCTGTAAGTTCTGATAATGCAAAGGCCCAAATACCACAGCTGAAAAGCCACTATATTGCCAATTACCTTGATGAATAGAAGGATGTTTGATAACAACAAGGTTGTTACAGGCTTCTATTAATTCCAATCTCTTGCCTCAGGGCGGAGTCACAGACAAATTAATGGAGTTAAACGTAAATCCCAATAATCAATAATTTTAGTTGGTATCAACTTAAATTTAACTGGATGGATGAGAAACACAATTTCTCAAATATAGTTTTGTGGCTGATACAGCTAATTTAGCAAAATACAGTTTTTAGAATATCATCCAGATATTGAGCTCTGAGCAGCCGAAGCACTGGTTTTAGTAATTTGGTAAATAACCTGGGAGCTGAAGTTAGCCCATTTTGCAACGCTATAACTGTTATCATTGCCCCATCTAGCTAAATTTAAAATATCTCCGGTGATCCCTGTGAATGGAAACTGATCCTATGGAAATCAGTTGTTAGACAGTAACGAAGTTTCCTATTCTGAAATGTCTATACTGCACATGCGAGTTGAACCGACATCCTCCATTTTGACAATGAACAGGCCATGCCTGCCACAATTGCGAGCCTGCCTTGAAAGGCAACTCCGGTCATAATTCCGAGAACTCCGCGTCTGTCTCGCTTATATACTGTGCAGTATGAACTAATCTCATGTTATCATTTTAGTCTGTAAACAGATCATTTGCACAAAAAACAAGTGTAAATGTTACCAACTTGTAAATGGTCCACATACCCGATGTTTCGGAAAGGACCAGACCGACCTACCTTCATGGTTATCGGTGGTCTTATGGTAAGCCCAAAGGCCCCTGATGCGGGTTCTATTTCCATCCTTGATTTGGATAGTAGGACCGCTGGAGTGCATGGATCCCATATTTTTCCTGAGGACTGGTTTGGGCCTTGGCCGGAAAGACCTGTGCCCAGTTTTCAAGCTGCCACCAGCTTCAGTGAACCGCTTACTGCCGATGGAGGCGTGGCGTGTGTTGTCGACACAATGAAGCTTTGCTCGTCGTTGGTACCTTGATTAGTCTGACAGCTTTTGTTTCCTCATCCAGGTCTTACTTGTTTGGACAGGTTTTCCCTGAAGAGAAGATTCGGCGGCTGGACATTGCTGGCCTTACATGAGCCTGCAAATTTGGAATTTTAGGCAGGTCTGATGGCGTTCTTCTGAAAGCAGTTCATTTGAAGTGTGCATTGCACATCAACACCAGGCCAGTAATCTTTCAAATTTGTTGGAGTTTCATTTCCTGGGTTGTCATGCCGCCTCCAATATCACCCCAGATAGCACTGTTCACTGCAGGTACTTTCAGGAACAATTTACAGGTGCATGGTATCTCACAGCCAGCACCTGTTCTTGTAATGATGTGACGTGAGGTAGCTGCTGCTTTGCGAGGGGAACTCTGGTCCCTCCAGGTTTTCTGCCAATGGCTGGAAGCCAACTCTTCCAGCAGGAGCTCCTTCGTTTGCGAGGTATCGCAACCATTGATGCCACGACAGAAATTTCTGGACCCTCACGCATGTACCCTGGACATACTTCCAAGTTTGGAGTCAGTTACCCACTGACCCCTCGCACTCCCCTTCACAGAGAGGGAGATTTGTAAGCAGCCTTGAAACAGGTGCTGCCGCAGGCCCCCGAGGAGTCCTGCGCTGATATGGCCCCTCCATGGACTATATCAGGATGGAGCATCACCTCAGTGGGATGAACGCCCTGCAGACGCTATCCATGCTCCATCTGGGTAAAAACGTCCGAGCCGAGTTTCCCTGAGCCGGGTTCCCTGCAGTCTTCCCACTGGTTCCCATAGCCAGGTTTCCCCGAGCCGGGTTCCCGGCGGTCTTCCCACGGTCCCCGTAGCCGGGTTTCCCCATAGCCTTGTATCTTCAACATCTCTTGCAGGACTCTGCAAAAGAGCTTACTGCAAGGAAAAAACAACCTGAAAATAAGTTTGGAACTTACCTGCAGGGTTTAACTTACCTCTGGAGGAGCAACGCGCCTGCCAGCCAGTCGTTGCGCTATGCGTTAGATGATATGACGCGCATGCGGGCTGGTGGGCTCTTCACGTAGTCACTCACGTGACTCCGAAGTAAAATTCCCTTGTCTAAATCACTAATAAATATTGTAAACAACTGGGGTCACAGCACTGAGCCTTGCAGCACCCCACTAGTCATTGTCTGCCATTCTGAAAAGGACCCATTAATTTCTACTCTTTGCTCCCTGTCGGCCAACCAGTTCCCTATTCATGTCAATACCCTACCCCCATGTGCTCTAATTTTGCACACTAATCTCTTGTGTGGGACCTTGTGTGGGACATTGGGCTTGTTGAAAGTCTGGAAGCAACACACCCACTTGCTCTCCCTTATTCATTCTACTTAGTTAAGCATGATTTCCCCTTCATAAATCCATACTGGCTTTGACTGCCACTGCTTTTCAAATGTGCTGCTCTTACATTTTTAATAATCGATGCAAGCATCTTCCCCACTGCCGATATAAGGCTAACTGGTCCATAATTTCCTGTTTTCTGTCTCCCTCCATTCTTAAAAATTGGCTGCCTTCCAGTCCTCAGGCACGTGAAAAGCAACATGATTGAGATTTGGAAAATTATGCCGGCATAGGTCGGGTAGATAGTGAGAAACCTTTCCATACTTTGGAGAGAAAAAATAACAAGATGACTTGGTTTAAGGTGAGGTGTATGAGTGTAGAAGGGGATCTGATGGGAATAAAATGACCTAGATGGTGTTTGTAATCGAGAACACTTTCTGAGAAGATGGTGGATGCAGGTACTCTGACACCATTTTAAAAGCACCAAGCCAACTACATGAATTACCAAAGTACAGCAGGCTACAGACCTAGCGTTGGCACTGGGATTAGTGTAGATGGTTTATTGATGGTCAATATGGAATGGTGGTCCAAGTGGCCCATTTCCCTGTCCTGTCTGAATCCATTACTTTTTATCGCCATGAAATACATATGTGGAATGAGGATTTTTACAAATAAAATTAACCTATTTGAATTATTCTTTCAAAGAATAGTGATATATGATTTCAAGATTCTTTGATTTTCTTGCTTTCGTTCCTTTCATGTTTTTCCTAATCTCCCTTTCAGCATTTTTTCCTTTCCTATTTAAACACTATCCTGCTGAGTAAAGGAGAGAGCATTAACCAAGAGACCCTCTATAAACAAACTGTAAAGTGTACAGGAGCGGTTTGCCTTAATTAACACTTTAGAGTTATAGTCATTTAACGGAAACAGGCCCTTTGCACCAACATGTCCATGCCAATCAAAATGCCGTATCTAGGCCTGTATTACCTGCCCAGGTTTAGCCCTCACCCATCTGTCCCTTTCTTATACATCTACCTGTGTAAATGCATTTTAAATGCTGTTATAGTACCTGCCTCAAGTACATCATCTGGCAGCTCTTTCCATACACCCAGCACTATCTGTTTTGAAAAGTTGCCTCTTAAGTTCTTATTAAATCTTGCAACTCACACCGTAAAACCTATGTCCTTTGGTTCTTGATTCCCCTCCCATGGAAAAAGAAAAACGTACAATCACACTATCTGTCCCGTCATGATTTTATACACTATTTAGATCACCTGTAGCCTCCAACATTCCAAGGAACACTGTCCTACTTGATTATGGAATGAGTTAATCAGATGCCCCTCTGTTGCCACAACCTAATAAATTTCCTGCAAGAGTATTTGAATAGTTTCCTCTGTTATTTTCTTTGTCTTTGGTTCTCTTTCTCACGGTGGTGAGGCAGTGATCTCTGTTAATCATCGTCAGTCTTCTGCAGGTTTCACTGTTGCTTTCAGTCTGAGTGTCACTTTCACCTTATTTCAATCAACTGTGGGGAGTGAGATTTGTCAGTGTATGTAGTTGGTCAATAAGCATTCTCCTGCATAGGTAAGGAAGGAAGCTTAAACCACCAACAAAATTCAATGTCAAGACCCTCATGAAAGCTAGGTTTCCCAACACAAATTTTGCAATATCTTGCTGAACCTAAAAATATTTTACACACATTGGCTGGTTATGGGAAATGTGAAATGCTACAATGGCGGAAGACGATATATAACCTTCAGAATACTAGGTTAAAACCCTTCTATAGCCCCCACCTCCACACCACAAGGCACGGCAGTACGTCGGCAGAGTTGCCAGGGACCTAGGTTTGATTATAACTACGATGCTGTATGCATGTAGTTTGTACGTTCCCCCTGTGACGTGTGTTTGGTTTTCTCCGAGTCCTCCGGTTTCTTCCCACACTCCAAAGACCTACAGGTTTGTAGATTAATTGGCTTTGGTAAAAATAGTAAAATGTCCCTATGTGCAGGATTGTGCTAATGTGCGGGGTGGCACAGACACGGTGTTCCGAAAGGCCTGTTTCTGCGCTGAATCTCTAAACTAAACAAAAAAACTAAAGTGAACCACACTCTCAACATCATCCTATTCTCAACTTCTGAAAAGAAAGAATATCAGAAAATGTAGAATAGTTTAGCAGAGAAAGATGTCCTACTGCCCAGTGAGTCCATCCACCCATTTATACTAATCCAACATTAATTGAAATGTTTTTGCCTCGTATCCCCCCCTCCAAGTTATATAATTCATCTATATACTAATGGGCAATTTATAATGACCATCCCATATGACTTTTGCTTGTGGGGAAAAAATGGAGCACCCAGAGAAAACCCACACCATCATAATAGAAATGTGCACATTCCACACAAAAAGGTCAGGATTGAATCCATGTTACCCGTAGGAGAGCAGCTCTACCAACTGCACTGCTGTTCCACCCGCATTACAGTAGGCTGTTAGGGGAAATATGTACTTCTTCTAAATAATAGCATTTAATGAGAGAGATCCCAGAATTTCTTAAGATCTTCAGTCTGAAGAAGGGTCTCGACCCGAAACGTCACCCATTCCTTCTCGACAGATATGCTGCTTGTCCCGCTGAGTTGCTCCAGCATTTTCTGCCTTCCTTCGATTTAAACCAGCATCTGCATTTCTTTACTACACATATCTCCTACGGCAGCATGTTTCATATACCCACCACCCTTCATATAAAAAGTTACGCCTCATGTTCCTATTAGATGTTTCCCTCCTCACTTTAAACCTGTGTCCTCTGGTTCTCGATTCCCCTACTCTGGGCAAGACACTCTGTGCATTTACCTGATTCATTTCTCTCACATAGAAACATAGAAAATATGTGCAGGAGGAGGCCATTCGGCCCTTCGAACCAGCGCCGCCATTCATTGTGATCATGGTTGATTGTCCCCAATCAATAACCCGTGCTTGCCTTCTCCCCATATCCCTTGATTCCACTAGCCCCTAACTCGATCTAACTCTCTCTTAAATCCATCCAGTGATTTGGCCTCCACTGCCCTCTGTGGCAGAGAATTCCACAAATTCACAACTCTCTGAGTGAAAAAGTTTTTTCTCACCTCAGTCTTAAATGCCCCCCCCCCCCCCCCTTTATTCTAAGACTGTGACCCTTGGTTCTGGACTTGCCCAACATTGGGAACATTTTTTCCTGCATCTAGCTTGTCCAGTCTTTTACAATTTATGTGTTTCTATAAGAAACACCTCATCCTCCTAAACTCTAGTGACTACAAGCCTAGTCTTTTCAATCTTCCCTCATATGACAGTGCCGCCATCTAGGGATCAAACTCTTGAACCTACGCTGCACTGCCTCAATCACAAGGATATCCTTCCTCAAATTAGGAGACCCAAACTGTACACAATAATTCAGATGTATTCTTACCAGAGCCCTATACAACTGCAGAAGAACCTCTTTACTCCTATACTGAAATCCTCTTGATATGAAGGCCAACATTCCATTATCTTTAGTACACCTCTAAAAGATCATTCCTTGTCCTCCTGCACTCCAAGTCATCGAGTCAACCACTCTATATAGCTCAGAACCTTGTGTCCTGGTATCATCTTCATGATTTATCCTTGCATCCTTTCCAGCTTGCCATCTTGCCTATAACATTGAGCCAAAAACTGTACACAATATTCTAAATCTTGTAAGTTACAGGTGTTCAATTACATATCCAAGTACCTTTTAAAAGTGATGAGTGTTTCTGCATCTTCTGCTCTTGCAGACATTGACTCACTGACCCTCATCACACTCCTCAAATCCTCTCTATTTTTTCCACCTTTATTTTAAAAACACAAGCCTGGTTATCGATGTCCCTGTTGTGAGAAAGTAGGTTATTCCTATCAATTGCATCATGATACCTAAGAATTTTATGAACCGCTGTCAAATTTCTTCTCGTCTTCATTATCTTCATTGATTCAAGGAAAATCACTCATGGAATTATCCAAACTTATTTAGACCGAATAATCTGCACTCATTGAGTCATAGTCATACAGCACAGAAACAAACCCTTTGGCCCAAATCATCCATGCTGACAAGCTCTATTTAAGATAGACCCATCATTAATTTCACCCAAGATAAACACAAAGTGACAGAGGAATTCAGCGAGTCAGGCAGCATCTCTAGAGAAAAAGGGTGGGTGACATTTTGTGTCAAGACCCGTCAAGAGACCGAGTTCAAATTTCACCCATGCTACCTCGAGTACATCTTCCTGTTGTGTAGCAATCGGAAAGACTGGAGAAAATATCCTGACCGTTGCATTTCTGCCTGGTATGGCAATTTAATTGCACTAGAATGCAAGAGGCTTGAGAGAGTGGTGGACTCAGCCCATAGAATAGAATAGGCATAGGCATAGAATTCCTCTCAATTGAAAGCCTCAAAAAGGTGGTGTCTATCATGAAAAATCTTCATCATCTGGGCCTATCCTTCTTCCCACATCACCAGGCTCAGGATCAGCCGTTTTCCCCGCAAAACATTAGGTTCTTGACCCAACCTGCACAACCTAAACCCTCCCATGACAACAGAACTCTCCAACCCATCTGTTGCATTACCATGGACTTACTCGCCTGTATTTTTGCACTGATTTCTTGCTTTTTTGGCAGTACTTTCTCTTTTACAAATGTTGATGGTAATTTATGTATGCTTAATGTATAACTTGTTTTTGTGCGTTTGGCTATGTCTCTGTGCCTGTGATGCTTCTGCAAACACGATTTTTCATCGTACTTGTGCAATGACAATGAAATTCCACTCGGCTTAATATGTGGTGTAATTCATGAAACATGCAATTCCATGCCTTTGTACTCTGTGGAATCAAAAATCAATGCTGTGGAAGGACCATGAACTTGGTTAAAGACGCCGTCTGATCCACCGAATCTCGCTGGATTCCTTATCTTGTGAATTTTTTCCAGCAATGCTGCGAACTGGCACACACAGGTGGAGGACTGTGCCCAGTGTGTTGTGCTGAACCTAGATGAAATGTTTCTATGGGAATGGCCACAGTGTCACACCCAAAGGGGTCTGATGTGTGTTCCCCTGATCTGCAATGTGTAGAATCGGCTCAGTCACACCGCACCCAGCAACCTGTTGGGACAGCAAGGAGATAATGGAAGTAATATACATCTTAGGATACGATACGATAGAACTTTATTTATCCCAGAAGAGAAATTGTTCTGCCAACAGTCATAAAAAACACAAAATACATGAAACATGAAATTATAGTGACGAGTGGAAAGCCTCAGCGGATATGAAAAGATTGAGGGGGGGCTATCAGTCTCAGTCTACCCCACGACAGATGGGGGAGAAGTTGTAAAGATCAGGGGGAAAGGAATATATGAAGTTTTGGGCAGAGACCTTTCAGACTGAGAGTCATGGGAGATGGAAACTGGAGGTACAAAGAATATGGCTTTGTTTTCCCCTTGCAGTAGTGAGGGGTGAATGGAACCTGAACGAATAAAAAATCCCCGTCTAATCATTAGATAATACCATGATTCCCAACACTGAAATCATTCTACAATTACAGAAAATTAAACATTCATAAAATGGAATTTTACTAATTGACTTGGTGAATCCCGGTATCTAAGAACATCCCACCTGAGATACTGAGAAGCAACCGACCTCTATGTTGGTCAGAGGCAATTTGCTCTTTGAATGGATCAGAAAGTGAAAGGTTTCAGCTGTAGTCAGCTCGCAACGAAATTAAAGATTCCCTCAAAGTATTGCGGTGAGAAGCAAAATTGATTTGTTTTTGAAACGTCAAAGGAATATCCTGCTGTACACCTTAAAATGGGCCCATCGCTTCGAGCAGAGGCTATCACTTCAGTCCAAGAGCAAGGCAGGTCATCTCCGACAGATATTGCATTCCGACCTGAATCCCGGACTCGCCACTGCTCAGATTCCAGACTGCCGACTGTCCCAAGTTTGGGTGAACATGTCCTTCGCGAACGCATGGAGACTCTGCGTTTTACCAGTGTTGTTGGCGGGGGTCCTGGCGCAGGGCTGCCGGGGTCCGCATGCGCTGGTGGACATTAATCAGGAAGCTCAGATTGTGCTGAATAAAATGGTAAGTGTAAATAGAGAATCACATTGTAGCATTAAAGTGAGTAAAGTGTTAAACCACGTGTGATGTTGTTAGAAACAAACCCTGATGGAACTCTCAGTGGGTCAGGCGGCCTCTGAGGCGCGACAAGCAGCATTTCAGCTCGACCACCTCTACACAGCTGAGAAGGTTTGCAATGAAGCGAGACTCCAGCTGCAGAGAAAGGGGAAATGATCAGAGAGTAGGGGGCGGACACTTAATGCTGGAGTAACTCAGCGGAACAAGCAACTTACTTGGAGGGAAAGAATGGGTGACATTTCGGGACCAGTCCTTTCTTCAGACTGAGTTAGGGGCGAAGGAAACTGATATGGAAGTGCAGATGCTGACCACGGAAGTTTAGAATGGTTCATTGTTGGCTGAGGGAAAGGTGACAGCGAGGCATACAATCAGTAAAATTAATTAGGAGGAGAGTGAAACTCGTCGGAGAACCAGGGCGGGACAGGATTGTCGCAGTGTAAGCGCGAGCCGTGTGGTGGAAGCGTAGACAGAAGGAACACTATTTAAGTCTGGCGCACAATGTAGCGAGTGGGCGGACGAGCCTCGCTGAAGGAGTGTGTAGATGGAGTAGACAACAGTCAGCTCCACTTCCCACTTGCCGACTGAACTGAAGGTTCATCAGAGCGGTCACCCAAACTGCGTCTGGTTTGTCTACTGTAGCGGAGAACACGCGGTGTGTGGGATACGCGGTTAATAACCCGCATGCAGAGCTGTACCGCTTCACGTGGGATGAGAGGAGGGGAGGGGAGGGGAGGGGGCAAAAGGGCGGGTACGTTCAAATAGTCAGTTGTAACCCAAAAGGTTGCTCGATAACAACAATGTTGTGAGATAATGTTGCTGTGAATATGAACTGTGTGCTGGAGCCGGACTTGACCGCTTCCCCTGTTGTAGGGACCCCCCCTGACCCGGCGGTGCCTAGCTGAAAAGACATCATTGGAAGTCAGGAAATTGGACTTGTCCAAACTCACGGCGGGAGGACAGGTGAGTGTGCATTTATAAGCGTCATTTAATGTATCCGCGAATGTTCCCAGGGACAATGAATGTACTAGTCGCATGTAAATTTAATCAGGGACGCGGTGGTTTAAGTATAATCACATTATTTTGCCCATTTTTAATAAATACCCACAACTACTGGGGTTTCACCGAACGCAGCAATTCTGGGAAGAGCGATTTCATATCCTTGGATTGAAAGAGACACTGCTAAAGTAAAGCATGACACAAAATGCTGGAGTATCTCAGTGGGTCAGTCAGCATCTCCGGAGAAAAGGAATAGATGACGTTTCGGGTCGAGACCCTTCTTCCGACGGGTCAGATTCCATCTGAAGAATGGTATCGACCCGAAACGTCACCTATGCCTACTCTCCAGAGATGCTTCCCGACCCAGCATCTGCTGTTCCTTCCTACACAAAGTAAACCGTGAGTTGTATAGGGAAGGACTGCAGATGCTGGTTTAAATCGAAGGTAGATAACAAAATACTGGAGTAACTCAGCGCGACAGGCAGCATCCCTGGAGAGAAGGATTGAGTGACGTTTCGGGCCGAGACCCTTCTTCAAACTGATATCACCGAGGTGTTCACGCCGGAAAGGTGCCAACAGAAATGTTTATACAAGGTTTTCAAGACAACTTTTGCAAACATGCATAATCTATTGATTATTCTCTAACTTCAAGTAAACCTTGCTTTCCCTCTCCCTCCATCCCTCTCCCTTGCTAGATCTCCGACCACTTTGACTGTCCCCAGATTAGATTTTATCACTGTTTACTTCGTTGTCACCTTCTCCTAGCTAACAATGATCTATTCTACATTTTCCTTTGATGTCTCATTTTCACACCTTACCCTTCCTTATCTTTGTATCTCCCTCTCCCCGGACCCTCAGTCTGAAGAAGGGTCTCGATCCGAAACTTCGCCCATTCCTTCTATCCGGAGATGCTGCCTGGCCCGCTGAGTTACTCCAACTTCTATCTTGGGTGTAAACCAGCACCTGCAGTTCTTACGTACACATCCGTATGCAGTTTCTTCCACATTGTATCACACTATGACTCTATGGTTCTATGACATCTATTGATCACTATTCGATTTAGAAATGAGTGTGATATTGTCCCGTGACGGCCGTTCTCATGGGTCCATGGCCGCGCTGATGTCGCTCTGTGTTGTGTGCAGGCCCCGAACACGCTCCGTGTTGTCTACCAAGTGTTGCGTCAATTCAGCAAGATCTACAGCATGAACATGGCCTCGGTCACATGGCCCCGGGACAAGGTGGAGAGTCTCAGGCTTCTCCTGGATGGGCAGATCAGAGAGCTGGAAAACTGTGTGAGGAACACAGGCTCCGAGACCCGGCCACGGAGAAGCGCCGCGGTTCACAACTACTTCAGGAAACTCGGCAAGTTTCTTAAACGGAAGGTGAGCCGGTTGAATCTTATCATCTAACGACCCGCGGGCAATTATTTCACTCAATCTAAATCTATTCATTCTCTGATGCGTGATTCTGAACGTTTCTCTTTTGCAGAGATTCAGCGCCTGCGCCTGGGAAGTAACGCGCGCCGAGACCAGGGCGTGTTTACAACAATTGCCTCTAGTAATGGCAAGAATCAACGAGGCGAACTGAAGATGTGACCAATATACATTTAACCAGATTTATGTTATTTATTTACATAGCTGAAAAGATAACCTATTTTTATTATATTAACATGCATAAATATACTGTGACTATTTATTCTGTTTTGACGAAGTTTCCTGGAAGTTACCAATATACATTTAACCAGATTCAAGTTATTTATTCAGAGCTTCGTTGAAAATGACATCTATATTATAATATTAACATGCAAAAATATACTGCCAGTATTTATTTTATTTTGTGGATGTTTGCTGGAGTCTGGTGCTTACTGTGAAGTGAATTCACACTCCAATATAATTTATAGACTATTTAAAACTGCTGTTTTTATTTGAAGTGAGGTAATAAAGATTTTGTACTTGGACCACTTTTGAAACTTATTTTGAGAAAAGTCTTAGTGCCTCTTGTCCGTCTGTGAATGTTGAAATGAGTAGACTCTTGATCGTCCAAAGTAACGCGACCCAAGGCATTCAATCGGAAATACTCATAAAAGAACCCCACTGAACACCACTTGCGGTCCAGCCCTTATGTTATTTTATACTTTACTTTAGAGATACAGCGCGGAAATAAGCTCCTCAGCGCAACGAGTTCGCGCTGACCACCCCGCACTGCCCAACACACCTGAGCTACTTGCTCCCTTGTCATGTCGTATCTGATGATACTGCTGTGAGCAACCTGGATGTTCTTATGAATTAAATATACAATATAAAGCCCTGGTTTAATGTTGATACATTTTGTAAATATGAATACATTTAAATTTAAGAGATACAGTGCGGAAACACTGCCTTCGGCACATTGAGTCCGCGCCGACCAGCGATTCCCGCACACGAACACTATCCACAACACTGGGGACAATTTACAATTTTTAAAGAAACCTGTACGTCTTTGAAGTGTTGGAGACCAGGAGAAACCCCGCGCGTTCACAGGGAGAACACACAAACTCCGTACAGACGGCACTTAAAAAAAAGTGTTGTTAAATCATCACGTGGCACAAATGATGTCACTTTTTTTTTCACACACTATAAATATCCTCCCTTGGTTGAATTGGCTCATTTGGAGACATGTTTTACTGTGTATGTGGGAGACACAGATGGACTGAGCACAGTACCTCGGTCTTACTGTGTGTGGGAAAGGGGGAGAAAGAGACGTACACTCACAGAGGCAGAGTCCCTCAGCCTGTGTAAGAGGGAGGGAGGGAGAGAGAGAGAGAGGCACACACACAAGGTGGATGTGAAATCTCACCTGCCTGTTTCAGTGACAGACACCCGCCGCCAGTAAATGAAGACTGTAAAACTGGGACCCTGGTTCTGGACTCCCCCAACATCGGGAACATTCTTCCTGCATCTAGCCTGTCCAATCCCGTAGATACTGATTATACCGGTATCTATGTATTTACTTTATTAATTATTTAAATTAAATATTGGGAACATCAGGCCGCAAACGTTATTTCTTGAGTGTTACAGCTGGACTTTGACTCGACCTTCCTAGTTAGCCGGCGCCTGAGACTGAGCCAATCAATGCCCAGACCTGACTTCAACACAAAATGATGGAGGAACTCAAAGAGTCAGGCTCGTCCAACGCTCTGTGTTTTGCTCGTGATTCCTGCATCTGCAGTTCCTCGTGTCTACAGACCAGAGTTGCCACTTGACTCCGAGATGACCATCACAGAGCATACGGAAGATAGACACGAAATGCTGGAGTAACACAGCGGGACGGGCAGCATCTCTGGAGAGAAGGAATGTGTGACGTTTCGGTTCGAGACCCTTCTTCAGAGTCTCGTCCCGAAACGTCACCCATTCCTTTTATCCAGATGCTGCCCGTCCAGTATTTTATGTCTGTCTCCAGTATTACTGTGTCTATCATCGGCGCAAACCAACATCTACAGTTCTTTCCGACACATTAGAGGATACCGTCTCGCCATCACTCAGATTACCCGCTTCATTTCCATAACGTTGCCACCTCTCTTTACATTGCTTACTGAAGCCTGATCCTTGTCACACGCAGTGCTCTATCGCCCAGCCTCTCATCTTTCAATCGGGTTCGGCCAGGAAGGAACTGCAGATGCTGGATTAAAACGAAGATAGACACAACATGTAGCTCAGCGGGACAGGCAGCATATCAGAAGGGTCTCGACCCGAAATGTCGCCCATTCCTTCTCCCCAGAGATGCTGCCTGTTGCGCTGAGTTCCTCCATTTTGTGTCTACCTTGGGTTTATCCAGGATCTCCCCGTTGATGTCCTAACTCGCTTTGGTTTGTTATTATTGTCTCATATCGAGAACCAGCAGATACAGGTTTAGGTTCGGGGGGAATGATTTAATGAGAGCCTAAGGGGTAACTATTTTACGCAAAGGGTGGTGGGTGCATGGAATGAGCTATCCGTTAAGGTAGTTGAGGCAGGTACTGTCGTCACCGTTCCTTCTCTTTAGAGATGCTGCATGTCCCGTTGAGTTACTCCAGCATTTTGAACCGTCGAGTTACTCCAGCATGCTCTTTAAACCGGCATCTGCTGTTCCTTCCGACACATGCACAAGAACAGCAGGTAGAGCGAAGAGGAAAATACCAGAGTTCAGAATATTTGTTTTCAGGACAGTTCCAGGGGGGAAAAGTCCAATGTCCGCATTGAGGTAGGTTGGTAGGTCGGGTCAGTGCCCAAACGAATGGAAGGAAGAACCGTTCTGAAGCCGGATAAGAATAGGTGGTCGGCGCGGACTCGGTGGGCCGAAGGGCCTGTTTCCGCGCTATATCTCTAAAATCTGAAGTTAGGTAATGTCTAAAGGAACTGCAGATGCTGGTTAATACGCACAAAAGGACACAAAATGTTGGTGTAACTCAGCAGGTAAGTCAGATCTGGGAAGAAAAACATAAAAAGCTGGAGTAAGTCAGCAGGTCAGGCAGCATCTCTGGAGATTCGAATCGGAACCCTTCTTCAGACATCCTAATCGGAATTGAGTCTGAAGATGTGTCTCGTCCCGAAACATCACCTATTTTTCTCCAGAGATGCTGCTTGACTCGCTGAGTAACTCCAGCTTTTTGTGTCTGTCTTCGATTTAAACCAGCATGTGCAGTTCACTCCTTACACGGGTCTCTGGAGAACATTGATTGGTAGCGTTCCGGACCCTGCTTCGGAAAGGCATCGATCGCTAGTCGGCGAGGACTCCGAGCTGTATCTCTCAAAGAAGTACATGTGAAAAATTTCTCACGGACCATAAAAATGCGGGACCTTTCAGTAAAGTCCCTTTTAAAGATTATAGTTATTTTCTTGAATCTCATTAGCATAACTCATGAATAAGTTGATGTCCATATGCGGATGCAAATCTTTATTTTTTAAATTCAATCCCACAGAAGACAATTTTTACTCACCTTCTGTCCCCTCTGTCCAGCTTCCGGGTTCACCGTTCGCAGGAGTTCCCACGGTAACCGCAAGAGTTATTACGGATATCGCACGGATATCGCACTGGCCACTACGTTCATATAATGTTGCAATGCTCAACCACAAGTGTACAAGTCACTCTTGGAGAAATTCAAACTTGCTAAGCCACGTTGCCGGAGCACAGAAGCCTGGGCTCGTGTGGCCGGCATGGGATGTGTTGGTGAAGCTGACAAAGTTCACAGAGAGACCCGGGTGCGATCTTAATCTTGGGTGCTGTGTATGTGGAGTTTGCGCGTTCATCCTGTAACCGCGTGGGTTTCCTCCGGGTTCTCCCATTTTCTCCCACAACCCAACAACGTACGGGTTTGGAGTTTAATTGGATCAAAACAGTTGTAAAACTTTATGTCGCCGGTGGCGGTCTTCGCTGTGTAATTTTACCCACTAATCTCCAATGTTGGACCTTATCAAGTGCTTTCTGAAAGTCCAGGTACACTACATCCACTATTTCTCCCTTCTTGATTTTCCTAGTTACATCTTCAAAACTTTCCAGAAGATTAGTCAAGCATGATTTCCTCTTCGTAAATTCATGCTGACTCGAACTGATCCTATTACTGCCATCCAAATGTGCGGATATTTCATCTTTTATAATTGACTCCTGCATCTTCCCCACCACCGATGTCAGGCTACCCTCCAATCCACATGAACTGATCCTGAGTCTATAGAACATTGGAGAATTATTACCAATGCATCCACGATTTTTAGAGCCAATTCCTTAAATACCCTGGGATGCAGACTATCAGGCCCTGGGGATTTATCAGCCTTCAGTCCCATCAGCCTACCCAACACCATTTCCTGCCTAATGTGGATTTCCTTCAGTTACCCCGTCACCCCATATCATCTGGCCACTTCATATGTCAGGAAGATTGTTTGTGTCTTCCTTAGTGCAGACGGATCCAAAGTACCTGTTCATTTTGTTTCCTACCGCAATAGTTTGAGGGAATCTTTAATTTCATTCTAAGCTTTCACTTTTTGCCTAATTCAAAGCACGAATTGCCTCTAACCAAGAGATACGAAGAACTGCAGATGCTGGATTTTTTTAACAAAACAGTCAGGCAGAATCTTGGGAAGAAATGGGCGACGTTCATGGGCTCGGCCCTTCTGCAGACTGACTGGGAGAAAGCTTTTTCGCCCCAACTCCAATGAATCTGAAGAAGGGTCCCGACCCGAACCGTCGCCCCTTGCTAGACGTTGCCGAAGCTGCAAGGATGCAACAGGTTTTTTTTTTACATTCAGTGGAGGTCAGTCGGTTCGCTGCATCTCAGGCGGGATGTTGTTTGGATCTCGGGGTTCACAAACTGATTTAGAAAAAACCCAGCGTGGATTCGTAATAAATGGGATTTATTTGTGGTTTCTGACACCGTTTATCCTTCAGTCCACTGCAAGGCATCAACCCGGTGGGTTCACACACACAGACATATACACACACACACACACACACACACACACACACACACACACACACACACACACACACACACACACACACACACACACACACACACACACACACACACACACACACACACACACACAAACACATATAATGCTGGAGTAATTCAGAGGGACAGGTAGACTCAAAAAGTATGGAGTCTCACATGGAGAATAACAAGCAGAGTATGGAGACTAGCATGGAGAGAATTTCTCAAAAAATTGATAATACTTGCAGTGAGTTAAAAGTGAAAAAGCAGCATAAGGAATTTGATAAGAGATTAAAATCAGAGTGTGTCAGAATTGAAAATGATTACAACAAGAAATTTAAAGGTGTAAAGGATGATATCGGAAAGCTGGATGAGATAATGGAAGAGATGGAGAATGAGATAAAAGAGATTGTCTCGGAAATAAAGAGTTTGAAACAATCACAGAAAACCGAAGAGGAAAAACTTGGAAGAATGACTGATAAATGTCTGGACCTGGAAGCAAGAACTCGAAGATATAACCTGAGGATTCTCGGAGTAAAGGAAGGACGAGAGGGATATGAATCTCAAGCATGTACTTTCGTTACTGATTTACTCAAAGATGTCTTTGAACTGTCAGAAGAACCAAGAATAGACGTCGCTCACCGAGTTGGGTATGTTGCAAGAGGAACAAATTATTCAAGACAGATAATTGTGAAATTCCGTGACATCTCTTCAGTGGAATTTATATTGAAAAAGATCACTCATGGGAAGAAGCTGACATACCGTGGGGATAATGTGTGAATATTTCGCGATTACTCTCCCGAGGTAGTCCGGAAAATGAGATTGTTTACACCGGCAAGACACACTTTGAGGGATGTCCCGGGAGTAAGATATGGAATTTACTTTCCCGGAAAAATGAAGGTATCTTATAACGGCGTTGAACGCTCATTTGCAGATCCCGGAAAAGCTTTAAAGTATGCAGAGGATATCGTTAAGAAAACATCGGGGCAAGCTGCCGACAAGGAAGAAGCTTGAACTTTTTACAGAGTTTTGAATGGCCGAGCTACCCAGACAATTATAAAGCTTATCTCGTTGGAATGTGTTATTCAGAGAGCTTGGTTGTATTCAACCTTGGATGAAAAGCTCAAAGTTTAACCCCTTGGCACCTGCTTGTATGGTAGTTAACCTTTTAGTACTTGCTTGTATGATGTATGGTAGTTATAGAATGGGATATTATGTAAGAATCCTGGGTGGATATATATGGGAAAGTTTAGATTAGATTAAGATTGGATAAATTGGAAGGACATATATACTTATATAATCGTGTATATGTTGTGTTCTATATTTGTTTTGTTTTTTACTCCTTATGTCTCTTCCTGATAATTTATTTTTTTTGTTTTTTCTCTCGGCGTTCACTGGCGCTGGTTTGATAAACTCATATAAGGAAAGACAAAATATGAAACGGTATGTAACTTTTTATGAGGCTTCACCAAGGGGGAGGAGCTCAATGTATAACAACATCACGGAGGTCTATACATTTTTTGCCATCATTGATGGCTATTCGTCCTTAAGGTATCTTTCCTTAGATACCTTAATAGCACCTTTTTTTTTAAAGCACAATCAAGATTTTTATCTGTTTAAAAAAAAAAAGTAATTGTATATCACATTCTTTCTTTTTCTGAGGCACTTTACAAGAAGGAGATGCAATATAAATCTAATAACCCGGGATGACCACCCAACTCCTAAAATTCTGAGGTATTTGGTTGCACCATATGATTCAGGAATATTACCTTGATTTACAATGCAAGAGGGTAGACAATAAAGAATGGAGGAATTACATTTTGTAGTTGGAATATAAGGGGTGCCAACGAACCAATTAAGAGGGGTAAAATCTTTGCCCAACTAAAATCGTTGAAAAGCGACATCATGTTTTTGCAGAAAACACACATGAAACAACAAACACAAATGAGGTTAAAGCGAATTGGATAGGCCAAACATACTACTCCTCATTTACTTCTAAATCTAGGGGTACGGCTATTCTTATTAGAAAAGGTATTCCTTTTAAATTAAAGAATACTATATCAGATAAAGAGGGAAGGTATATTATAGTTTCGGGAGAAATTTATGCAACCCCACTAACTTTGATAAATATTTATGCTCCGAATTTTGATAACCCCCAATATTTTGATAAAATTATAGACAAAATATCAGAGTTTAATTACCAAAATGTGATAATAGGGGGGGGACTTTAATTGTGTTTTAGATTCATATCTAGATAAATCAGCAAAACAAAAGAAGAGTAATTTAAAATCTAAGACTAATATAATAAATGTATGGAGATCTGTTAATCCAGTTGTAAGGGAATACTCGTTTTACTCTTCGGTACATAAAACTTATTCAAGAATTGAATATTTTTTAGTGGATATGAAATTAATGCCATATACAACCAACCCAACATACCACATTAGTAGTATCTCAGATCACTCTCCGTTGACATTTTCAGTAAAATTTGATGTAATGCCGGGTAAAAAATTTTTTTGCAGGTTTAATACACATATTTTAAATGACGTGCAAGGCTATCAATATTTAAAACAACAAATGAAACTTTTTTTCGATACAAATGATATACCAGGTACTTTGCCTTCTTTATTATGGGAAACTTTTAAGGCATTTATGAGAGGAATTATAATTTCATATCAAAGTTTTCAAAATAAAAAGAATATAACAGAACAAACGTTGTTAGAACAAGAAATCAGACAGTTAGAGTTAGATAATGCCAAAGATTCCACGACAGATAAACACAATAAGATAATATTACTGAAATTTGAACTTAATCGAATTTTATCGGCAAGAGTAATAAGACTATTCCAAATTACAAAACAGGAACATTTTGAGTTTGGTGACAAACCACATAAGCTTTTAGCTCGCCAATTGAAAAAACAAGAAAAGGAAAATACTATAACCAAAATTAAATCAGAGAAAGGTGAATTACTAATACTACCTAAAGATATTAATAATAGATTTGCTCAATTTTACCAAAACTTATATACATCTAAAATTAAAATAGAAGTTGGTAAAATAAAAAATGTTCTAGATAACTGTAATCTTCCAATACTGGACCTTTTGGAACAAGAGGAACTAGGAGCTCAAATTACAATCATAGCAATAGGTGAAACAATAAAATCGCTGAAAAATGGTAAGACACCGGGACCAGATGGTTTTAATAATGAATTTTATAAAAAAATTCATGAGATAACGGCCCCCTATTTATTTAATTTATACTCCCATGCTTTTAAAGAAAACAAACTACCTGAACCATTAACAGAATCAACTATTACGCTTATTCCAAAAAAAGATAAAGATTTAGAAGATCCGGGCTCATACAGAGCTATATCACTTTTAAATACAGATCAGAAAATTTTAGCAAAGATTTTAGCAAGAAGATTAAGCAAATATATTAGTAAATTGATAAACCCTGATCAAACGGGGTTTATACCCAAAAGATACTCATTTAATAATCTGAGACGCCTGGTTAATATAATGTACTCGCATAAAGTAGAGGAAGAAGATATATCAATTATTTCTTTGGATGCAGAGAAAGCATTTGATCAGGTATAGTGGCAATACTTATATAAAGTACTACAAAAATTTAATATGGGAGAGAATTTTATAACATGGGTAAAATTATTATATGATAAACCGATGGCAAGAATTTTAACTAATAACATGTTATTTCAAAAATTTCAACTATCAAGGGGTAATAGGCAGGGATGTGCATTATTACCCGTGCTATTTGCCCTTATGATAGAACCCCTGGCTGAAAGTATAAGAATTCATCCGAATATTCAGGGCTATAATACCAGGGACTCAAAGAATAAAATCTCATTATATGCAGACGATATGCTTTTATATATTACAAAGTCACAAACGAGCATACCAAATTTATTAAACTTAATAGAGGAATTTGGGTCTTTTTCTGGATATAGAATAAACTGGAATAAAAGTGAAATCATGACATTAAAACCTCAAGAACCTACACACTTATTGAAGTTCCCCTTTAAAATCGCAACAGAAAAATTTAAATATTTGGGTATTCAGATCACTAGAAAAAATAAAGCATTATTCAACGCTAATTTCATACCTTTATTAAATAAACTTAATACGCTGATTAAATTTTGGAAAACATTTCCCTTATCATTATTAGGTAGAATAAATGCAATAAAAATGATCTTCCTACCACAATTACTATACCTATTTCAGTCTATAGCGGTATATATACCAAAATATATATTTTTTAAATTAGACTCTTATATTATTAATTATATTTGGGACTATAGATCACATAGAATCACAAAAAAACACTTATGTAAACCAAAAGAGGTCGGGGGGGGGGGGGGGGGGACTTTCACTTCCGAATTTTATGGATTATTACTGGGCAGTGCATATTAAGAATATGATTTATTGGTTGGATAGTTCTACCCAATAGACATAATGGATAAAAATGGAGAAGAAGGATTGCCATCCTTGTAATATAGGAACGATCCTCTTCTCCCCCAAAAAACTGAGTAACACAATATATAAGAAGAACTCAATTATATATGGTACAATAAGAATTTGGAAACAAATAAAATTATCTTTAAAATTAAGAAATCTATCATTGTTCATGCCAATAGCGAATAACCCTTTATTTAAACCATCTCTTATTGATAAGACATGTAACCAATGGGAAAGTCTTGGAATTAGGATCGGGGATATGTACGAAATGGGAAACCTACTATAATTCCAACAATTACAATTTAAATTTAAATTGAAAAACAACCAATATTTTAAATATCTTCAGATTTGCGATTTCATGAAAAAATATATACAAGGATATCAAAAAATAACCTCTGAAGTATTGGAAGAAGCAATGAATATTGAAGCTGACTCACAAAAATTAATATCATATTTATATAATAGTATTCTAAATATAGACCTACCATCGACAGAGGTACTTAGAGAAGAGTGGCAACGGGAATTAATGATAAAAATCACGGAGGTTACATGGGAAAAATACTTGATATATATTCACAAATGTTCAATTAATGTAAGACATAATCTAATTCAATTTAAAATTGTACATAGATTATATTATTCAAAAACAAGTTTGAACAAATTTTATCCAAATATGTCCGCCACTTGTGATAAATGTCTAGCCCAAAAGGCAACTATAACACACTCCTTAGTTTCCTGCATAAAACTTTATAGATTTTGGAATGATATTTTTGAAATATTTACAAAATTATTCAAGACAAGAATGGAACCTAATACTGAAATTATTATATTTGGTGTAATGGAAGATGGGAATAAATTGAACACATCTCAAAATCTATTCTTTAACTATGGTTTAATAATAGCAAAAAAATTAATACTTAAATTTTGGAAGGGTACATCAATACCAACGCTTAAAATGTGGATTGCAAGTATGTTGGACACCGCTCATCTTGAGGAAATGCGATTCCTCCTAATGGATAAATCAGACCAATTCATAACGAGTTGGTCTCCATTCGTCGTTTTTTTGGAATCATATGGTGCAACACAATTGTAAAAGAACTGTTTCAGGACTGGACGAGGGTTGGTCAAGATTATAAATAATGATCTCCTTTTTTTAAATTTTATTTTATTTTTTCTATTTTCTCTTTCTCAACTTTCTTCATTTACTCGTTTTCTTTCTTCACACACTATATATTTCACATCTTTCTATCCTTTATTATCTAACTTCTTTTTCTTATTCTAATCTTTTTTCAAGGTAACAAAAAAAAAAGAAGTTGTACATAAAATGTATTATGAAAATATATATTAGGCACTTTGGTGCCATATGACTGTACTTACTTCTAATAAAATAAAATAAATAAATAAATAAATAAATAATAATAAAAACTCAGCGGGTCAGGCAGCATCTCTGGAGAGAAGGAATGGGTGACGTTTCGGGTCGAGGCGCTTCTTCAGACTATATATATATCTCATATCTAATCCTGTCAAACACATACACATGTCATTGCAAATGTGATGTGCGACGTGTAACTTACTAATGTGCTCTGCATCCTTCAAACTTGTTCCGTGTCAGGGCAAGTGGCCCTGGGGAAATGTTATAAGAGAAATGTTTCGAAAATGTTACAAAGGCAAATTGCCTCATGGCAATTGTACTAGCTACGATGAATGATAAATTAAAACAGAATACAATAGCAAATGGACACGTAAAAACGGAATGCAAATTCAGTTTCGAAATGAAGTTAAAAACTAGTATTTGGTAATGTCAACGATATACACGAAGAATATTTTACGATAAGAAAGATGTGTGATTAAGCTACCTTTAATTGATGAGTTCAAATAAAACCATCCTTCGAGTTGAAGAATTTGTAATGTGCTCGCCATCAGGTTTGTGACAGTAAAATGGCAGCTTCACACTTGAAGATAGTACATTTGTCCATGGCAGAGGAGCTCGTTTGTACATGCCTATGCGACTTCTATCTCGGTACTGAGAGAAAAGATTAAACGCCTGTGAATGATGCAAAAGTTGGAGACTTAGAAATCAGTGAACAGAATAATAGTTGAATTCAGAAATTCAAACAGTATTCAAGGGAAATTAGTAGATAACAGGCAGATGAAGTTAGACAGGGATATCTATGAAGTGAAACAAGAAGGTGAAAACGGGTGATCCAAATGATTCCCTGTTGAGGGGATGGAAATTCAAGCAGAAATTCAAGTAAGTGAACCATTATTAGAAGCATTGGACACTAATATGAGAGACATACTAAACCTTTGTAACTTACTAATGGGCATCAGCTGAAGTATTGTTGTCAGTCGTGGCAATCATAGTTTACCAAGAATATCAAACCCTTGGCAAGACTGCACCTGGATCACCAGAGTTATGAAAAGGATGACGATTTGGATGAGATTTAACATTCCAAGGACTAATATGAACTAATTCTAAGATTAAATTCACATTGTTGGACTAAAATCGAATTATTAAAAATGATTGTTGTATTTATAGTGAGTTTAGGACGCAGACACAGCTGAAAAAATCAACTATTCAGGCAGCTACCGTGAAACCAGATGATGTAGAAACAAGGAACTGCAGATACTGGTTCTCAAATTTTTAACACAATGTTTGTATTAAATTGTTATTGTGTAATGTGTGTTCTTTTTTATTGTACCGCTGCCGGCAGGTTCATTTCACTGCACTTTATTGTGTATGTGATGAATAATACTGATTGATTGATTGATTGATTGATTGATTGATTGATTGATTGATTGATTGATTGAAAAGGATACAAACGCTGAAAAAGCATTTGATCAGGTGGAATGGCCCTATATATTTTCGGTGATGGAAATTTTTCAATTGGGCGGAAAGTACTGCACATGGGTTAAACTCATATATACCAACCCAACAGCTAGATTATTGACAAACCAAATGTTATCACCTAAATTTAATTTATCTAGAGGTTGTAGACAAGGATGCCCGCTATCCCCGTTATTATTCGCCCTTGCTATTGAACCATTAGCAGAAAATGTTACAGCCCACCCAGAAATATATTTGATTATAACTCAATTTGGATTATTTTCAGGATACAGAATTAATTGGAACAAAAGTGAAATGATGCCAATAACGGAACTCAACTTACATACATTGCAACAATCCCCCTTTAAAATAGTAAATGAAAAATTTAAATATCTAGGAATTTATGTGACTAAGAAATATACTTCTTTATTTAAATTAAATTTCCCACCTTTACTGAATAAATTACATAAGAATATTCAGCACTGGAAAACACTCCTATCTCAATGTTTGGTAGAATGAATACAATTAAAATGATATTTCTCCCACAATTATTGTACCTCTTTCAATCAATCCCGATATATCTTTCAAATTTTTTTTTTTTTTAGTCGATTCCATTGTCACAAGTTTTATTTGGGATTATAAGAATCATAGAATAAGTAAAAAAACATTTATATAAATCCAAGACGAATGGAGGATTAACCTTACCAATTTTTTTGTTTTACTTCGGAGCAGTTAATATTAAAAATATGAACTTCTGGTTAGAAGATATGGATCATCAACCAGACTGGTTAAAGATGGAAAAGGAAGATTGTTTGCCTTTTGAAATTGGCTCGATTCCGTCAGCTCCCATAACACTGAACAAAAAAAACTATAGTGAAAACCCTATAATATATGGTGGTATACGAATTTGGAAACAATTAAAAAAGACTTTAAAATTGGATAATTTATCACTCTTTCTTCCCATTGTAAACAATCCTTCATTTAAACCCTCTGTGTTGGATAAAGGTTTTACACAATGGAAAATTATGGAATTAAAAAGGTGGGACATCTTTATAGGAAAGGCATTCAACTTTCATTTCAGGAGTTAGAACAGAATTATGGACTACAGTCAAATAACTTTTTCAGATATTTACAACTTAGAGATTATGTTAAATCACATACACAAGGTTATAGAACTAGAGAGCCAGAAACTCTTGATGGATTTTGAATAAACATCCTAATACAGATAAGTTAATATCTCATCTTTATAACACCCTTTTTAGATAGTGAGATCCCATCGACAGAATTATATACACAAGCATGGGGAAATGAATTAGACCAACCTATAATGAAAGATATTTTGGACAAAAGACATCAATGTACGTTAAATGCCAGACATTCTTTAATACAATTTAAAGTATTGCATAGACTGCATTACTCTAAATCCAAAATTAAATAGAATTTTCCCACATATATCACCTATCTGTGATAAATGTCAACACTCAGAGGTTAATTTAACTCATACTTTTGTAAATTGTATAAAAATCAAAAATTTCTGGACGGATATTTTTAGAATAATTTCTGAAGTTGTTAATAGCCAATTGGATCCTGACTCAAAACTAATAATATTAGGTATATCAGAACAAAGCCTAAAACTTACAAGCCAAAGAAACTTCTTTGATTATAGTATAATAACTGGGAAAAAATTAATATTAAAATTTTGGAGAAGCCCAACAACCCCCACAATCAAAATGTGGATTATGGTGATGTCGGAGACCTTACATTTGGAAAGAACTAGACTTGCCTTAATTGACAAACAAGAATTATTTGCTAGAATATGGTCTCCATTTATTGACTTTTTAAAAGGGTAAATTGGTCCGGAAAGATGCAGCATGGAAACGGGCACTTCGGCCCATCGAGTCCACACTGACCATCGATCACCCGTTCACACTAGTTCTATGTTATCCCACTTTCGCAACCAGTCCCGACACACTAGGGGGTATTAAATTAAACATGGCCCAACATCTCCCCCATTACCATGCTCATCGTACCAAACCCCAGGATTTACAGCATATAATCTTCCAACATATCCTCCACCTCCACTGAGATCCTACTACTGGCCACATCTTCCCATCTCCACCCCTTTCTGCTTTCCTCAGCGACCGTTTAATCCATAACTTCCTGGTCAAATCATCCCTTCCCCCAAGCGCTGGCTTTACCTCCACCAAGTGCTGGCTCGGCAATCGTTTCACTGAACACCTCCGCTCAGTCCGTCTTAACCTATCTGATCTCCCGGTGGCCCAGCACTTCAATTCCCCCTCCTATTCCTACTCTGACCTTTCTGTCCTGGGCCTCCTCCATTGTCAGAGTGAGGTCCTGCGCAAATTGGAGGAACTGCACCTCAAACTTTCAAATAGCCCTTGCATTCTTTCTCTTTCCTCTTCCCCTTCCCAGTTCTCCCTCAGGGCTTACTGTCTCTCCCCCCTCCTCCCTCCCCCTCCCCCTCCCCCTCCCATTCCGAATCCAACTTCTCTGTCCTCGTCCTCCACATGGCCAGAGTGAGCACCATCACAAATTGGAGGAACAGCACCTGTCACAGTCTGCCCTCTCCTCATTCTCATCCACTTCACCTCCCAGTACTTTTCCACCGGTCCCTCCTTCTCCTCACCTGCCTGCCTGCCACTCCCCTCTCATCAGCCCAACTCTCCTCACCTGTTGCACTCAGTTGCCTCTGATCACCAATTAACCCGGTATATAGACTCTCCTCACCGTTCGCACAATGCCAGTTGTTCTCAGCATTCATGCAAGACTCTCCAGCGATTTCCCGACTGCCTACACGGATTCGAACCTGTCTGCCCCTCTTCGGAACCCTCGCTCAATCCTGAGCCTCTGTGTGAGTACGGTGTACCCATTCCTGTGTTACTACTCTGTGTTACAGTATCGTAATAAAGTTCATTACCAACTATACCTGCCTGATTCTGTGCTGCTATTGGGTCCAAGCTATACCCGTTACAGCACCTCATATTCCGCTTGAGCAGTCTGCACCCACAGTGACATTGAATTCACCAATTTCCGGTAGCACTCGCTGTCTCCTCCCCTTCTCAGCTCCCCCTCAGCCCTCGGGCTCCTCCTCTTCCTTTTTTGTTTTTCCTTTCTCCTCCCCACCGGGCACCGGCTACGGATGCCGCGGAAGTGCGGGTAGCAGGTGGCGGTCCAATTCGCCTTTCGAGTCGCTGGCGGTGGAGCCAGCGGCTTCAGATTGGTGCCGGTAGCACATTGGCAACCCCGCTTGGAGGGTAGCTACGAAGAAAGTCTGTACGGCCCGTTGACTCAAACGAGTCGGGCCAGGAGGATTCCTGATGGAGAGTATCCCCTCCTTCAATGGTAGCATCTTCGGACCTGATGGAGAGGTGCTCCAAAATGATATGCTCCAAAGGAGGGAGTTATATCACCGCGGGTCACCTCGGGGGGCCCGCGGCAGCGGCACCTGTTACAAGGCTGCACAATGTCTCCCTCTCTGAGGAGGGGAGCATTCGGTATCAGTTTTGTCTGACTCGGAGTTCGGAGTAGGGCCGGGAGCATACCACGAGGCACGAAGGATATGGTCTGTGGAGGGACCATATCAGCGCAGGTCTTCTCGGGGGACTGCGGCATCACCTGTTCAGGGCTGCTTACAAATTGCCCTAGCTATGGAGAGGAGTGCGAGGGGTCAGTATGTAACTGACTCCAAACTCGGAGGTATGTCCGTGGAACATACTGGAGTACATGTGTGAGGTACAAGAAACGTCTGTCATGGCATCCAGGGTTGCGACATCCTTGCAAACAAAGGAGTTGCTGCAGAAATAGTCCAACCGTTGGCAGAAAAACCTCACGTCACATCATAACAGGAACAGGTGACGGCTGTAAGATACCATGCATCTGAAAATTGTTCCTGAAAGTGCCGGCAGTGAACAGCGCCATCAGGGGTGACATTGGAGGGGGCATGAAAACCCAGGAAATAAAACCAGCCGCCGAAACTTCTCTTCAGAGAAAACCTATCCAACAGGTAAGACCTGGATGAGGAAGCAAAACTGACGAACTAATCAAGGTAACAACGACGAGTACAGCTTCATCGTTGTGGCGTCAACACACCCCATGCCTCCTTCTGCAGTTAACGATTCACTGAAGCTGGTGGCAGCCTGTAAGCTGGGCAGAGGTCTTTCAGGCCAAGGCCCAAGCCGGTCTCGGAAAAATATGGAATCCACGTACCCTACCAATCCTATTCTCCAATCAGGATGGAAATAGAACCCGCATCAGGGGCCTTTGGGCTTACCATAAGCCCACCGGTAACCATGAAGGTAGGTGGGTCTGGTTCTTTCCGAAACATGGGGTATGTGGACCATTTACAAGCTGGTAATTTCTACACTTGTTTTTTGTACAAATGACTATGTAAACATGTGAAAACTGTGTACTGCTGTATACAAGGGTTCCAAGCAGGCTTGGAATTGTGGCCAAGAGTTGTCTTTTGAAGCAAGCTCGGTATTATGGCCAGGATTGCCTTTTGAGACGGGCTCGGAAATATGGGCAGGCACAGAATTATGGCCGGAGTTGTCTTTTAAGGCAGACTCAGTATTATGGCCAGGATTGCCTTTCAACACAAGCTCGGAAATGTGGCCAGAGTATTTTTTCAAGGCAGGCTCGGAACTATGGCAGGCGTGGCCTGATCATTGTGTAAGGTGTAGGTTTCGGTTTATCTTCGAATTTACTCGCATGTGCAGTATAGACATTTCAGCATAGCAAATTCGTTACTGTCTAATAACTGATTTCCCTAGGATCTTTATGGCATGCATTGATCTCAAAGATACATACTATTCAGTTATCATTCACAGGGATCACCAGAGATTTTTGAAATTTAGCTGGATGGGGCACGATAACAGTTAAAGCGTTGCAAAATATGCTAACTTTAGTTCCCAGGCTATCTACCAAATTACTATAACTGGCGCTTGGGCTGCTCAGAGCTCAAAAACACTTGATATGGCCTATCTGCAAGATATTGTAATGCTGTATTTTGCTAAAATTAACTGTTTCAGCCACACACTATATTTGAGAAATTGGGGTTTCTCATCGATCCAGTTAAAATTTGTTGATACCAACTAGAGTTATTGATTATTGGGATTACCTTTATTTCTATTAATTTTTCTGTGACTCCGCCCTGGGGCAAGAGATTTGAATTAATAGAAGCCTGTAACAACCTTGTTGTTATGAGCAGCCTCTAATCATCAAGTGTAATTGGCAATATAGTGGCTGTGTTTCAGCAATGCATTTGGACCTTTGCATTAAACAAACTTACAACGTGCAAAGGGGTAACCTCTTAAGTGCCATGTAGGTCATTATTAACAGACCTGTGCTGTTACCAGCTGAAGCTATCAAACTCACAATGGTGGACGAACAGTGTTCAACATTGCTCCTGTATCATTTGCTCAGTAACTCTTCAGTTATATTATAAACTGATGCTCGTGCTCAAAGATAAAAATCACGAATACCATCTCTAGTTACAGAGGCAGATGGGATTTGCATGAGTTACCAATTCTTCAATTATATGGTATCAACTACCTATAGACATTAGGTGTATTCCATGGGTTAAAAAGTTTATTGTGCGAACATGCATAATCTGCATGCTCAACTCCAAGTTGATACACTATGGTGGTGGCGTATATTAATCACATGGGTGCAGTCGTTAAATATCCTGTGATAATTTACCTAACCTCACTTGGCACTGGTGTATCATCATGTAAAATCTATGACAACACAGAATGGATGTTGTATCACAAATTATTTAATGACATTGTGTTTCAATTGAATACCGGATATAAATATGTTTGCATCCAGGCTCAATCACCAGTTGCAAAAATATGTGGCACAATAACGATAGATGCATTCTCGCTACACTGAGGAGGAATGTTCATTATGTCTTACCTCCATTTTGCCTCATCAGTCGGGTCTTGCACAAAAATGACTGAAAACTTTTATGTTTAATAATAATAATAATAATAATAATACATTTTATTTATGGGCGCCTTTCAAGAGTCTCAAGGACACCTTGCAAAAATTGAGCAGGTAGAGGAAAAACATGTAAGGGGAATGAAATAAATAGTAGAGACATTTAGCTTTCAGCTAAATCTTAACTACATTGCACTTTTAACTTTTGCACTTTTTATAATGCATTTTAATTTTGCTTTTCTTTTCTTTTAGTTCTTCTATTTTATTTCATTTTATTGTATGACATGTTTTTATGTGAAGCACTTTGAGTCTGCCTCGTGTATGAAATGTGCTATATAAATAAAGTTGCCTTGCCTTGCCTTGCCTAAATCCAGCAAGTTCTCGCTTCAGGCATTTCGTACTGCCTGACTGGCCTATGCAGCCATGGTTCCCGCTTATGTTGGGAATGATAATAGGACCTTATATGGTAATCCTTAACACAAAAATTTGCTGGTTCACATGTGACTCGGGAAACCATCCTCTGCATGATAAAATCAATTTATAGACTTGCAGACTCTGAGAAGACCGTTCCTGCGGCTCGGATTGCCAGACCGATCTATATACGTGCTCACTGCAGAGGGCAGGGACAGCACCTAAACAGCAGTACATTTTCCTCATCAGGAGATGAAGTGTTTTGTTTAAATACCAATGTTACATATAATACGGCATGCATTACTAACGTCGGAGTTCATTTTCATATGGATTTTTGAGAATTAATTAAGTTATAGTACCATTAACTGTGCCAACGTACCTTCTCATCATATTTGCTGCAGCGATCGGAACCCACTCTGTCGGGTCTCACCCTCTGATATCCAGATCTATTAAGGATATCTTTAATGGAAATCCTCCCAGGCCTAGGTACTCGGAGATATGGGATGGTAGCATTGAGCTAAAACTGCTTCGCCAGTGGAGCCCAGCTACATCTCTATCCCTGGTCTAACTCACTTACAAAGTGGTTATGCTCATGGCGCTAATCTCAGCGCAACCGGTCCAGTCACTACTTAAATTGCGACTGGACAGGATGGTTACATCTGCTAATAATATAAATGTTTAATGTTTATGATGTAATTAAGCAGAGCAGACCAGGGGTGTCAGGTCCCAAACACGTTTTCATGGCATACCCCATGGACCTTTGGTTGTGTGTGGTCACACATTCACAACAATATATCAGGTCACCTAGAGCCTGGGAGGCTCTGCACTAGCAATGTTTGTTAGTTACTAAAAACCTCATAAAAAGGTATCAACCCAGACCATCTCCAGGTGGTCAAAACGGGTTTTGGCTTATGCAGGAGTAGATACTAATATTTTCGAATCTCACTCCACTAGGGCTGCTACAACATCAGCAGCAAGGTTTATGTACGTTCCACCGGACCACATCCTAGCGGCTGCAGGATGGTCAAACAAACGAATTTTCCAACATTTAATAAACCCATTGCCAGATCGGGGGTATTGCCAAATTCCATTTATGTTCTGTTTCATAGTTTCCCCCCAGGATGGGAGGGATCACTATTATTTTCCTTTGATGACTAAAGCATCAGCATTTTTAACAAACTATGTCATGTCTGAATGCATTAATCTCTTTCACTCATCCATGGTCAATTGATGCAGTGTGTGACGCTTGGACTCGTATCCGGCATGAAATCACAGAGCTTTAAAATCTTCACGTAGTCACTCACGTGACTCCGAAGTAAAATCGTAAGATTAAACAAGCTTACCAGTTCGAAGTTTGATCTTTATTTTATGAGGAGTTACGATGAGCGCTTACCTGCCCACCGCACCCATCCTCATATTATAAAGGTCATCTGGTAGGTTGTAGTTCTCTCCAATCTTACTATGTTCAGTTCAACTACTGTTATCTGTGATTTCACACTGCTGCTTTGAAGATTGACGCGCATGCGGGCTGATGGCCTTCTTCACATAATCGCTCATCGTAACTCCTCACAAAATAAAAATCAAACTTCAAACTGGTAAGTTCTCGTTTAATCTTACTATTAAACTCCAAACCCGTATGTTGTTGGGTTGTGGGAGAAAACGGGAGAACCCGGAGGAAACGCATGCAGTCACAGGATGAACGCGCAAACTCCACATACACAGCACCCGAGGTTAGCATTGCACCTGGGTCTCTCTGTGAACTTTGTCAGCTTCAACAACACATCCCATGTCGGCCACACGCGCCCAGGCTTCTCTGCTCCGGCACCGTGGCTCAGCGGCAGAGCTACTGCCTTACATCGATAGAGACCCGGGTTCAATCCTGACTAAGAGTGCCGTCTGCACAGTGTTTGTGTGTTCTTCCTGTGAACGCATGGGGTTTCTCCAGGTCTCCAACACTCCAAAGACGTACAGGTATCTTTGAAAATTGTAAATTGCCCCTAGTGTTGTGGATAGAGTTCGTGTGCGGGAATCGCTGGTCGGCTGGTGTGCCGAAGTGCCTTTTTCCGCGCTCTATCTTTTAATTCTAAATTTATTCATATTTACAAAATTTATCAAAATTAAAGCAGGCCTTTATATTGTATATTTAATTCATAAGAACATCCAGGTTGCTCACAGCAGTATCATCAGATACGACATGACAAGGGAGCATGTTGGTGTGTTGGGCAGTGCGGGGTGGTCAGCGCGAATTTGTTGCGCTGAAGGACTTATTTCCGCGCTGTATCTCTAAAGTCTAAAGTAATGTATAAAAGTGCTGCAAGTGGTGTACAGTGGGGTTCTTTTAGGAGTATTTCCGATTGAATGCCTAGGGTCGCGTTACTTTGGACGACCAAGAGCCTACTAATTTCAACATTCACAGACGGACAAGAGGCACAAAGACTTTTCTATAAATAAGTTTCAAAAGTGGTCCAAGTACAAAATCTTTATTACCTCGCTTCAATTAAAAACAGCAGTTTTAAATAAATAGTCTATAAATTATATGAGAGTGTAAATTCACTTCTTCTTAAGCACCAGACTCCAGCAAACATCCTCAAAATAATATAAATACTGACAGTATATTTTTGCATGTTAATATTATAAAATAGGTGACATTTTCAACTAAGCTGTGAATAAATAACATGAATCTGGTTAAATGTATATTGGTAACTTCCAGGAAACTTCCTCAAAACAAAATAAATACTTACAGTATATGTTTGCATGTTAATATAATAAAAATAGGTTATCTTTTCAGCTATGTAAATAAATAACATAAATCTGGTTAAATGTATATTGGTCACATCTTCAGTTCGCCTCGTTGATTTTTGTAATTACTTGAGGCAATTGTTGGTAACGTGCCCTGGTCTCGGCGCGTGTTACTTCCCAGGCGCAGGCGCTGAATCTCTGCAAAAGAGAAACGTTCGGAATCACGCATCAGAAAATAAATAGATTTAGATTGAGTGAAATAATAGTAAAATTAAACGAGAACTTACCAGTTTGAAGGTTGATCTTTATTTTATGAGGAGTTACGATGAGGGATTACATGAAGAAGCCCGCCTGTCCGCATGCGTGTCAACCTTCAAAGCAGCAGTGTGAAATCACAGATTGTATTGTATTGTATTGTATTTTAATGACCACACAGCCAGGCTGGTGGAATTTGTTATCAGTACAGCTCGGTACAGGTTCCAACATTTCATCAAACATTAAACATATAACATAGATATACATACAGACAGACACATTACATAATACATAAGGGCCATGCTTATTCTTATTCCTCACCGTACAGAGTTTAAAATGTTAATTGCAGTGGGAATGAAACTGTTTTTGAAGCGGTTTGTTTTGGAGGCAATTGTCCTGTAACGCCTCCCAGAGCGCAGTAGCTGAAAGGCATAGTGTGCAGGGTGAGTGGGATCAGAGATGATCTTGCGGGCTCTGTGTAGTGTCCGTTTGTGATAAAGTGATTCAAGGGATGGTAGGGGTAAGCCAATAATTTTGGATGCTCTGTTGATGATGCGCTGTAATTTCTTCCGGAAGAGTGAGTCGAGACTGCCGAACCAGACTGTGATGGATGAAGTGAGGATGCTTTCGATGATGGCTGTATAGAAGCGGAGCATGAGATGAGACCTTACTCTGAACTTCCTGAGCTGTCGGAGATGGAAAAGTCTTTGCTGGGCTTTTCCATAGATGTGGTCTGCGTTTGTCCTCCATTTGAGATTGTTGCTGATGTGGGTTCCAAGGAGTGTGAATGTGTCAGTGATGGAGATGGATTCACCTTTAATGAGCACAGGAGTTTTGGGGGATGGCTGGCGTCTTAGGTCGATGATGAGTTCTTTTGTTTTTGATGAGTTGAGTAAGAGATCATGGTCTGTGCACCAGGTCACTGCTTGGTTGACCTGTGCACGGTATTCAGTTTCTTGGTTGTTGGTGATGTATCCTATGATGGTTGAGTCGTCCGCGTACTTGTACAGGTTGACGGAGCTGTGGTGGGATGTGAGCTGGTTTGTGTAAAGGGAGAATAGCCAGGGTGAGAGAACACAAGCTTGGGGTGTGCCTGTACTGAGGAACAGAGGGGAGGATGTGTTATTGTTGATCCTCACCCTCTGTTGCCTGTTCCAGAGACAGCTGTGAATCCAGTGACAGATGCATGGGTCAATGTTCATGTCCAGTAATTTATTGAACAGTTTGGCCGGGTTTATTGTATTGAATGCAGAGCTGAAATCCATGAACAGGATGCGGGCATATGTGTTTGCGGACTCCAGGTGGTTCAGAATGTGATGAGTTGCTAAGTTGACGGTGTCCTCAACTGACCTGTTGGCTCTGTATGCAGATTGGTATGGGTCCATGAGTGGGGTGGTGACAGTTTTCAGGTGATCGAGTATGATGCGCTCAAATGATTTCATGACTGCCGATGTCAAGGCAATGGGTCTGTAGTCATTGAGTCAGGAGATGGTCTTGGTCTTGGGAACCGGGATGATAATGGATTCTTTGAAGCAATTGGGTACTGAGCTTTGACAGAGGGAGGTGTTGAAGATGTTGGTAAAAACTCCAGCCAGTTCCGCAGCGCAATGGTGGAGAACGGAGGGGCTGATGTTATCTGGGCCGGGTGCTTTATTCCTCTTAAGTCCCCTGAAGGTGCTCCTCACCTCCTCCTCGTAGATGGTAAAAGGGGGGAGGAGGGAGGGGGTCGGGGGGGAGATGGTGGTGGAGCCGGTGCCTGCTCACACTCAACTTTTTCTATGGGAGGTTTATCAGGAAGCTGATTGTCGCTGTCAGGTGTGGGGGTGGGTTTCTTTTTGTAGTTCGTCATGTTTTGGAGTTTTTTCCAGATGAAACGTGTGTCACTAGTAGTGATTTGTTCTTCTAGTTTAGTGGCATAGTTGGATTTGGCTCTTCTTATAGCAGATCTCAGTTTGTATTTGGCAGCCATATATTGTTCTTTGTTTCCTGCCAGATGTGCTGAATTTTTCTCCTTTCTTAATTTTTTAATGTCCTTGTTAAACCACGGTTTATTATTATTGTAGTGTTTGACTTTTTTGAGTGGTATGCACAGGTCCATGCAGTAGTTGACGTATGACGTCACTGCAACGGTGACGTCGTGGAGGTCACCTGCAGCATGGAAAACATTCCAGTCTGTGCACGCGAAACAGCCCCGGAGTTTTTCGATGGCTTCAGGGGACCAGCACTGGACAAGTTTTGTTGGTGTCTTGGAGGATTTAACTTTTTGCCTGTATTGTGGAATTAGCAGCAGCATTGCGTGGTCGGACCTGCCCAGCGGAGCCCTCGGAAATGCACGGTACGCCTCGTTGATGGTAGTGTAGCAGTGGTCCAGCGTGTTGGTCCCTCTGCTGGGGCAAGTTACCTGCTGATGGTAGCCGGGGAGCTCAGATGACAAATTGGTTTGGTCAAAGTCCCCAAGGATGATGACTGCTGTGTCTGGGTGTGAATTTTCCACTGAGGAGACGTAGTTGGCTAACTCGACTATGGTGGTGTTAGCGTTAGCCTCAGGTGGAATGTAAACACAGATCATAATTACTGATGCGAACTCCCGTGGGAGAAATGATGGTCTGCATTTGACAGTGAGGTATTCCAGGTGCGGGGAGCATACATGGGTGAGTTCTGTAGAATTTGTACACCAGCGTTCATTGATGATTATGCAAACGCCACCGCCTTTTGCCTTGTGCGATAGTTTGGATGATCTATCGGCACGATGTAATGTGAAACCTGGAAGTGTTACCGCTTGTTCAGGTACTGATTGATCCAGCCAGGTCTCTGTCAGGCAGATGGCAGAGCAGTCACTGTAGTCTTTGTTAGTTTGTATCATAAGTTGGAGTTCATCCATTTTGTGCCGGAGGGATCTGACGTTTGACAGCAGAAGGGCTGGGAGCGGTGGCCGGTAAGGGCATCTCCTGAACCTGGCAAAGGTGCCGGAGCGGCGGACCTTTTTGGCCAGCAGCCATGATGTAGAGTGGCTTGAGATGTTTAAGTCCCGTAATTTCTCGTCCAGCAAGGATGTAGATGGGCCCGAATCGCTGAGGTTTAAAAGCTCCGAACGGGAGTACTGGATTAAGCACGACACTTTGCAAACAAATAACGCAGACACTAAAACGCCAGACAGGAACACTGCTTGTACTGCGACAAGCCTCACGGCCGCCATCTTAAAAAAAAAATAAATAAAATAAAAAAAAAATAAAAAAAACAGTTGTTGAACTGAATATAGGAAGCTTCGAGAAACTAGAACTACCAGCTGACCTTTATGAGAGAGGGTTGGGAGCGAATGGCACGTAATCCTTCATCGTAACTCCTCATTAAATAAAGATCAAACTTCAAACTGGTAAATTCTCGTTTAATCTTAGTTTGGAGTCACGTGAGTGACTACGTGAAGGTTTCAAAGCTCTGTGATTTCATGCCGTGAACATGAGTCCATGCAACACACTGCATTAGTTGACCAAGGAGGAGTGAAAATCATAATGCATTCAGACATGACATAGATTTAAAGCATGCTGATGCTTTTATTAAAGAAAAATGGTATATATGAAAATAATAGTGACCACGCACATCCGGGGTAAATTATAAAACCGAACTTAAAATTGAATTAGCAAACAACCTGGCCTGGGAATGGGTTTGTTATAAAACGTTTGGAAAGTTCTCTCGTTTGACCATCCTGTCGCCACTAGGATGTGGTCCAGTGGAACCTGCAAAACCCTTGCTGCTGATGTTGGTGCAGTCCTGGTGGACTGAGATTTAAAAATATCAGTGTCCACACCTGCACAAGCCAAAACCTGTCTTAACCACCTTGCGATGGTCTGCACTGACACCCTCTTGTGAGGTTTTTTGTAACTAACAAACATTGCTAGGTCAGTGCCTCAGACTTTTTGTGACCTTAATATACTGAGACTTTTTGTGACCTTAATATACCACACGCAGCCGAAAGTCCATGAGGTATGCCATAAACTCTAATTTGAGACCTGACGCTCCTGGTCTGCTCTGCTTGACTAAGTCATGCACATAAAAAGTTATTTTACTGACAGATGTAACCATTGTGTCCAGTCGCAGTTTATGCAACGACTGGACCCGTTGCGCCGAAACTAGCGCCATAAGCATAACCACTTTAAAAGTGAGTTTGACCAGGGACAGGGAATGTAGCTGGAGCCCACCGCTGAAACGGCATCAGTACAATGTTCATATCCCATATCTCCGAGTACCTTGACCTGGGGGGATTGGTGTTGAAGATACCCTTCATGAACCTGGATATCAGTGGGTGAGACCCGACAGCGTGGTGTCCTGATCCCAGCAACAAGTATGACGACAATGCACTCCTGGCACAATTAATGGCACTGTAACTCAATCTTTCATCAAAAAATAGACTGGACAGAAATTCCAAGACATCCGTCACTCGTGCCGTGATGTTGGACTGCGAACAGAACGTTTCCCATCTCTTGTATATGTACTGCTTCTTGGTACTATCTCTCCAAGCCGCAGTGATCACGTCCGAAGTTCAATCAGACAGTCCGAGCCCCAATGTCGGTGTACACTTTATGATCCAACATCCATTCAGAGTTGTCATTAAATTTCCGTGACCTGGTGTCCGCCACTATATTGAGCCTACCTGGCAGTTAGGTAGCTGAAATCCAAATGCCTTACAATACACCAGTGCCAAATAAGGTTAGCCAAATTATCACAGGATACTGACTTGATTCCACCCATGTGATTAATATATGCCACCGCTGTGGTGTTGTCAATCTGAAGGTGAACATGCAGATGATGCATATTCGCACAATAACCCTTCAGCCCATAGAATGCTCCCAGCATCTCTAAATAATTAATACCACATGACTGAAGAAATGATGACTCATGCACATCCCATCTGCCACAGCATCTAGAGATGGTATTAGTAGCTCCCCATCCTTGTGCACTAGCATTACTTTGTAATATAACTGAAGGTTTGCTGACTAAAATGGTATTGGAGCAATGCCGAATACTGGTCGTCCACCTTTGTAATTATGAAATCGCATCAGCTGGTAGCCGCATAGGTCTATTAAAATGACCTGCATGATCTTTGAGTGCTTGCTCCTTTGCACGTCGTAAATTCTGATAATGCAAAGGCACAAACTGTGCAGCTGGAAAGCAAGCCACTAATTTGCCAATTACCCTGGCCACTTGTCGAATAGATGGTTGCTCAATAACAACAAGGTTGTTACAGGCTTCTATTAATTCTAATCTCTTGCCCCAGGGCAGAGTCACAGACATGTGAATAGAGTTAATGGTAATCCCAAATAATCAATAACTGTGGAAAGTATCAACTTAGATTTATCTGGATGGATG
Organism: Amblyraja radiata; assembly: GCF_010909765.2. NCBI lineage: Eukaryota > Metazoa > Chordata > Chondrichthyes > Rajiformes > Rajidae > Amblyraja > Amblyraja radiata. The sequence goes on along the minus strand of NC_045971.1, from coordinate 33,269,938 downwards.
AGAAACCCCAATATAATTTCAGAGTTTTTCCTATAATTAGGATTTCATCCAAGTATGCCATAACAATATGATTTTGAGTTCTGAGAAGCCCAAGCGCTGGTTTTAATAATTTGGTAAATAATCTGGGGGCTGATGTTAAACCATTAGGCAATGCTTTAAACTGCCACTGTTGCCCCATCCAGTTAAACTTCAAATACCTCCGGTGATCCCTGTGAATGGGTACCGAATAGTATGCATCTTTGAGATCGATGCATGCCATAAAGCATCCTTTGGAAATCAGTTGTTTGGCAGTAATGAAGGTTTCCATTTTAATTGTCTATACTGCAAAAAAGCGTTAAGTTGAGTCAAATCAAGGTTGATTCGGCATCCTCCATCTTTCTTTTGTCGTAAATATATTAGAAACGAATTAGTGAGGTTCATGACGACCTCTCAATTACCCCTTTTGAATGTAACTTTTGAATTTCAGCTTGCACATCCCGAACCTTCCTGTTGTGAATGAACAAACGTCCGGTTTGGTGCATGCTGTGTGGGTGGCAATGAATTGCGAAGGAATTTGATTTGGAACCCCTGTATACTATGCAGTATAAACGGATCTAATGTTATCCAACTCCATTCAATCAACAACAAGTGTAATCTCCCACCAACTTGTAAACGGTCCACACACCCCATTTACCGGAAAGAACCAGACCCACTTACCTCCATGATTACCGGTGGGTTTGTGGTTTTTATTTCCGCCCCCGAGGTTAGGGGGGTAGGGGGGGCTGTAGTGCGCGGATTGCGCATCTTCCACAAGGGCCGGCCTGGGCCTTGGCCTAAAAAATACTTCTGCCCAGAATATACGGCCTTCGAGCTGCCACCAGCTTCAGCGAACCGCTTGCTGCTGGTGGGAGCATAGGGGTGCTGCCGCCGGAATGGAGAAGCTTTGCTGATCGATGGCACCTTCATCAGCCCGACAGTTTTCGCTTCTTCATCGAGGTCCTTGACCTGTTTAAGTAGATTTTCTCCGAAGAGAAGATTCGACGGCTGAACATTGATGGCTCTGTACAATCCCGCAAATTTGGTGTTCAGTGCAGGTCGGATGGCATTTTTGCGAAAGCAATTGATTTGAAAATGTGTGTTGCACATTAATGCAAGGGCATCCTGCTGTACATCAGACAATGGACCCCCATCCACGAACCTGGCAAACGGCGTTATGCCTGAGGCCAGCAATTTGAGGATTCTCTGGAGCTTTATCTCCTGGGCCTTGATGCCCCCTCCAATATATCCCCAAACCCCAGTTCACAGCCAGTACATTCAGCGAAGCACAGTTCCCAGGTGTATGGTATTTGGCAGATGTATCTCTCATTACCTGCTCCTGCAGCTGGTGGGAAGTGAGGTAGTTGATGCTTGCAGTAAGTTCCTCCTGTTGCGGCTCCCCTGTTTGCGTGGGTATTGCAAATTTCAGCAGCTATGGCAGGCAAATCCTGTGCTTCGTGCCCCTCGTGCATACTGGTATGCTCCTCAGCCATACCACGGAATTCGGAGTCAGTCCAGTACTGACTCCGTATGCTCCCCTCCTCAGAGAGGGAGATATTGTGCAGCCCTGAACAAGGCGCTGCCGCGGGCCCCCGAGGAGACCCGCGCTGATATACCTCCGCTCCCTGGAGAATATCACGATGGAGCATACTTTCCATCAGGTGCTCCATCCGGGATAAACGTCCGAAGACGCTATCCACTGTAGGAGGCGAGTCCTCCTGGCTTGACTCATCCAAGTCCACAGGCCTATTCGACTTTCTCTTGGCTTTACCCCCTTTCTGGGGAACCAATGTGCTGTCAACAGGCACCAAGTTGGAAGCCGCTGACCGCACCGTCAGCGACTCGGGTGGCGAAATCGACAGCCGCCGGCTACCCGCACTCCCGCGGTCCTCCGTAGCCAGTTTCCCCATGGCCCATTTGGACTTCGCCCTGGACTTTTCCATGATGATTGGAATCTCGTCATTCTGTAACCAATATTACGACCTCAGAATAAGTGCAAAACTTACCTGTAGAGCCTTACAAACTTACCGCTGGAAGAGCAACGCGCCATCCAGCCAGTCGTGCGCATTGCGTTAAACGTATTGACGTGCATGCGGCTGGCGGGCTGCTTCACGTAGTCACTCACGCGACTCCGAAGTAAAATTGCCCGCGGGTCGTTAGATGATACTTGCCGAGTTTCCTAAAGTAATTGTGAATAGCGGCGCTTCTCCGTGACCGGGTCTCGGAGCCTGTGTTCCTCACACCGTTTTCCAGCTCACCTTCGATTTTCTACCAACATTTGGTAGACAACACGGAGCGTGTTCGGGGCCTGCAAACAACACAGCGCGACATCAGCGACATGGACCCGTGAGAACGGCCGGGACCGGACAATATCACACTCATTTCTAAATCGAATAGTGATCAATAAAAGTCATAGAGCCATAGAGTCATAATCTGATACAATGTGGAAGAAACTGAATACAGATGTGTACGTAGGAGCTGCAGGTGCTGGTTTACACCCAAGATAGAAAGTTGGAGTAACTCAGCGGGCCAGGCAGCATCTCTGGATAGAAGGGATGGGTGAAGTTTCGGATCGAGACCCTTCTTCAGACTGAGAGTCCGGGGAGGTAAGGTGTGAAAATGAGACATCAAAGGAAAATGTAGAATAGATCATTGTTGGCTAGGAGAAGGTAACAACGAAGTAAACAGTGATAAAATCTAATCTGGGGACAGTCAGAGTGGTCGGAGATCTAGGAAGGGAGAGGGATGGAGAGAGCAGGAAAGCAAGGTTTACTTGAAGTTAGAGAATAATCAATAGATTATGCATGTTTGCAAAAGTTGTCTTGAAAACCTTGTATAAACATTTCTGTTGGCACCTTTCCGGCGTGAACACCTCGGTGAGATCAGTTTGAAGAGGGGTCTCGACCCGAAACGTCACTCAATCCTTCTCTCCAGGGATGCTGCCTGTCTCGCTGAGTTACTCCAGTATTTTGTGATCTACCTTCGATTTAAATCAGCATCTGCAGTTCTTTCCTATACAACTCACGGTTTACTTTGTGTAGGAAGGAACTGCAGATGCTGAGTCGGGAAGCATCTCTGGAGAGTAGGAATAGGCGACGTTTCGGGTCGATACCATTCTTCAGATAGAATCTGACCCGTCGGAAGAAGGGTCTCGACCCGAAACGTCACCTAATCATTTTCTCCGTAGATACTGCCTGACCCACTGACACACTCCAGCATTTAGTGTCATGTTTTAATTTAGCAGTGTCTCTTTAAATCCAAGGATATGAAATCGCTCTTCCCAGAATTGCTGTGTTCGGTGAAACCCCAGTAGTTGTGGGTATTTATTGAAATGGGCAAAATAATGTGATTATATATAAACCATGTTAAACCAAAATAATGTGATTATACTTAACGTCCCTGATTAAGTTTATAGCGACGCCGTTTGGGTGACAGCTCCGCTCGGCAAATGGGATGTGGAGCTGACTGGTGTCTACCCACTCCTTCAGCGAGGCTCGCCCGCCCACTCGCTACGTTGATCATTTACTTTATCTGTTCCAGTGCGCCAGACGTTAATAGTTTCCCATTTTAAGATGTACATCAGGATATTCCTTTGACGTTTCAAAAACAAATGCCTTTTGCTTCTCACCGCAATACTTTGAGGGAATCTTTAATTTCGTTGCGAGCTGACTACAGCGGAAACCTTTCACTTTCTGCTCGATTCAAAGAGCGAATTGCTTCTGACCAACAGAGATGTCGGTTGGTTCTCAGTATCTCAGGTGGGATGTTCTTAGATACCGGGATTCACAAAGCCAATTTGTAAAATTCCATTTTATGAATGTTTAATTTTCTGTAATTGCAGAATGATTTCAGTGTTGGAAATCATGGTACTATCTAATGATTAGACGGGTTTTTTTTTTAGGCGTTCAGGTTCTATTCACCCCTCACTACTGCAAGGGGAAAACAAAGCCATGTTCTTTGTACCTTTTCAATACCTCCAGTTTCCATCTCACATGACTGTCAGAAAGGTCTCTGCCCAAAACTTCATATATTCCATTTCCCCTGATATTTACAACTCCCCCCCCCCCCCCCCCCCTTCTGTCGTGGGGTAGACTGAGACTGACATTGGCTCCCCCCTCCCCTTCCTCAATCTTTGCACATCCCCCCTCGTCACTATAATTTCATGTTTCATCAATTTTGTGTTTTTTATGATTGTTGGCAGAACAATTTCCCTCCTGGGATAAATAAAGTTCTATCGGATCGTATCCTACGATGTATCTTACTTCCATTATCTTCTTGCAGTCGCTAGAGGTCGCTGGGTGCGGTGTGACTGATCTGATTCTACACATTGTACATCAGGGGAACATACATCAGACCCCTTCGGGTGTGACACTGTGGCCATTCCCATGGAAACATTGCATCCAGGTTCAGCACAACACTCTGGGCACAGTCCTCTACATGTGTGTGCCAGCTCGCAGCATTGTTGCAAAAAAAATCACATGATAATGAATCCAGCGAGATTCGGTGGACCAGATGGCGTCATTGACTAGGTTCATAGTCCTTCAGCATCAGATGATTTTTGATCCCAACGCATAGCGGGGGTTGGACCAGATTCCCGCTCCGAATTTCAATGTTTGTAGATTTTGTCTTTTAAACTTCAACCGGTGGTTGCGAGAAAAAACAATCTCCCAATATATTATCTCCCTGAACGCTTCGTGGTTTTGAATACTTCTGTTCATTTTCCCTTTCTTCGGAATGCATGATTGAATCTCTACTTTATTGAAATGTCCCCACGTCTATTATTCTTCATCGCCACTAAAATGCAACTGCACTCTCTCCAAAGCTTTGATGTTTCTTTTTTATCTTAGATTGCCAGATTTGATTATAACACACCAGTTGGTGCCCGGTTAGTGAGTTTAATATGATTGCCGGATTTACCCGGTAAGCGTCCATTTTACAAAGTCAACGATTTGCAATGTTTACTTGCCCGTTTATTAACTTGCCCTTAAATATCCGGGGAATATCCACCAGCTAACAAAACTGCTGTTCTGCTTTTCCTTCCCCTTAAGACAGAACCTTTTGGATGACCCCGTCTTTCCATGTTGATTCACTCAATAAATCTATATAACTAAAAGTCTCATCTTGACCACTTCCTGTCTGCGCAGTATATTGATTTTAGAAAAAAAACGCCATGATTTTTATGATTTTTTTGGCCATCTTACACCCAGTCCTCCTCCGCTGAGGTATCCCCGAGGTTTTTTTCGATCGATAAAAAAGAAAAAAGTTATGAGTGTTTAAAAAGTTATGGGTGTTTGAGATCAGCTGATTAGTCCTCTAGCCTGTCAATTGCCATGATGAAGGTAACACCCCTTCCGGGGAGGGCAGGACTATAAAACCCCTGGATGCCTGGACGTGAGTCAATCACTCTGGAAGATCGTGAGAGAGAGTCACAACTGTGATCCTAAGCAGTGAATCAACTGAACTGTGAGTCTGCAATGTACTTGCAAAAAATGATTTGTTAGCCCTTAATGGAAATGAAATGAGTTGTTTGGCCAGCCCTGTGCTTGAGTCTGCAATGGAAATGAAATGAAAATTCACTGAGTAGTTTGGCCTGTGCTTGAAACTGCAATGGAAATGAAATGAAAATGCAATGAGCTGTTTGGCCTGCCATGTGCTTGAAATTGCAATGGAAATGGAAATAAAATAAAAATGCAATGAGCTGTTTGGCCTGTCCTATGCTTGAAACTGCAATGTAAATGGGAATGAAATGAAAATGCAATTAGCTGTTCGGCCTGCCCTGTGCTTGAAACTGCAATAGAAATGGAAAGTAAATTAAAATGCAATGAGCTGTTTGGCCTGCCCTGTGCTTGAAAATACAATGGAAATCGAAATGAGATGAAAATGCAATGAGCTTTTTGGCCTGCCCTGTGCTTGAAACTGCAATGGAAATGGAAATGAAATGCAAATCCAATTAGCTGTTGGCCTGCCCTGTGCACGAAACTTGCCAGATGGAAATGGAATTGAAATGAAAATGCAATTAGCTGTTTGGCCTGCCCTGTGCTTGAAACTACAATAGAAGTGGAAATGAAATGAAAATGCAATAAGCTGTTTGGCCTGCCTTGTGCTTGCAACTGCAATGGAAATGAAATGAAAATGCACTGAGCTGTTTGGCCTGACCTGTGCTTGAAACTGCAATGGAAATGGATAGGAAATGAAAATGCAATGAGCTCTTTGGCCTGCCCTGTGCTTGAAACTGCAATAGAAATGTAAATGAAATGAAAATGCAATGAGCTGTTTGGCCTACCCTGTGCTTGAACCTACAATGGAAATGGAAATGAAATGAAAGTGCACTGACCTGTTTGGCCTTCCCTGTGCTTGAAACCGTAGTGGAAATGGAAATTAAATGAAAATGCAATGAGCTGTTTGGCCTGCCCTGTGCTTGAAGCTGCAATGGAAATGGAAATGAAATGAAAGTGCAATGAGCAGTTTGGCCTGCCTTGTGCTTGAAACTGCAATGGAAATCATATGAAAATGCAATATCTTATAGATTTGGCTATTGTTCTTGAGGGGGGCGTTATTGTGCAGTATGTATTTTGGATTTTACTGAATACGTTTTTGGTTATATCAGGCCTTGAAATGGACGGTGATGATCACGGAATCAGTTTAGTACAGCTTGCAAGAGCAGACAACAGCATAGAAAATAACACTTGCAACAACAGTGTTGTAAAACATATACAGCATATCATTACGCACAATGAAGTATTTGAGCCTTCTGAGGAAAAATTGTCTGCTTTGGCCTTTTTTTGTAGAGGCCGTCAGATTTGACAGACCAGTCCAGTTTGTTATCCAGGTGCACTCCAAGGTATTTATATGTCTGCACCACCTCAATATCAGCCCCTGCAGCGCTGACCGGCCTGCAGCTTGGACCTGCCAAAGTTAACCACAATCTCTTTAGTCTTAGCTGTGTTCAGGATGAGACAGTTATCTTTGCTCCAGGCACAGAAGGTACTGGTCAAGTTCCTGTATTCCTCCTATTGCACGTTCCTTTCCCATGCCACAATCGCTGCGTCATCTGAATATTTCTGTACGTGGCATGTGTCAGACTTACAGTTAAAGTCTGCAGTATACAGGGTGCAGAGCTTATTCAGTTTACTTTAGAGACACAACGTGGAATCAGGCCCTTCGGCCCACCAAGTCCACGCCGACCAAAGACCCCTGCACACTACCACTATCCCACACACACTAGGGACAATCTACAATTATACCAAGCCAATTATCCAACGTCTTTGGGGTGTGGGAGGAAATCGGAGCGCCTGGAGAAACCCCACATGGGTCACGAGGGAACGTACAAACTCCGTATAGACAGTACCCGTAGCCAGGAACGAAGCCGGCTCTCTGAAGCTGTAAGGCAGCAACTCTACCGCTGGCTAAATGATGTTGACGGGACCGAAGGTGAATGGGACAGCGGCCAGTAGTTGGGACATGGTTAAGATGACTCGTTCGTTTTCGTGCAAGAGGTTTTCTTTACTGCAAAAACTTACAGTATTTTATTTGCATGCTCCTTTATAACAATTTACATAACATTTTACAACAGTACAACTTGATTTTTAAAAATGTATACAGCAATGAGCCCAATCACCCCATTCCACCCACTTATTACTCTTGACACAAACAAAATTATTTCTGAAATATTGGTCATAAATTTGGTGCAAAAATGCTCCAAAATAAGGCTCAGAATGCACCAGAGAGCATCTAAAACCCCAGAGCTTCCCGGGCGGGCCCTGGACCCCGGGCATGTGGGTCTTCGCGCTGCGCGTACATTATTTCACATAAAATTATTGTAATCTATCATGCCACCCCCCTTTTTGAAAAGCTTCGTACGGGCCCGGATTCTTGTCATTACTTGAGGCAATTGTTGTAAACGCGCCCTGGTCTCGGCGCGCGTTACTTCCCAGGCGCAGGCGCTGAATCTCTGCAAAAGAGAAACGTTCAGATTCACGCATCAGAGAATGAATAGATTTAGATTGAGTGAAATAATTGCCCGCCGGTCGTTAGATGATAAGATTCAACCGTCTCATCTTCCGTTTAAGAAACTTGCGGAGTTTCCTGAAGTAGTTGTGAATCGCGGCGCTTCTCTGTGGCCGGGTCTCGGAGCCTTTCTTCCTCACACAGGGTTTCAGCTCTCTGATCTGCCCATCCAGGAGAAGCCTGAAATTCTCCACCTTGTCCTGGAGCCATGTGACCGAGGCCAGGTTCATGCTGTAGATCTTTCTGAATTGACGCAACATTTGGTCGACAACACGGAGCTTGTTCGGGGCCTGCACACAACCCAACACAACACAGACCCTTGAGAACGGCCGCGAGGTGACAATATCACACTCATTTCCAAATCGAATGGTGATCAATAGATAGATCATAGAGTCATAGTGTGATACAGTGTGGAAGGAACAGCATACATATGTGTACGTAGGAACTGCAGGTGCTGGTTAGAAGTTAGAAAGTTGGAGTAACTCAGCGGGCCAGGCAGCATCTCCGGGTAGAAGGAACAGGGTGACGTTTCGCATCGAGACCTTCTTCAGACTGAGAGTCAGGGGAGAGGGGGATACAAAGATAAGGAAGAGTAAGATATAATAACGAGACATCAAAGGGGATAAAGCTCAAGGAAAATGTAGAAAAGATCATTGTTAGCTAGGAGAAGTTGACAACCAAGTAAACAGTGATAAAATCTAATCTGGGGACCATCAGAGTGGTCGGAGATCTAGGAAGGGAGAGGCACGGAGAGAGAGGGAAAGCAAGGTTTAATTGAAGTTAGAGAATAATCAGTAGATTATGCATGTTTGCAAAAGTTGTCTTGAGAACCCTGTATAAACATTTATGTTGGCACATTTGCGTCGAGAACACTTCTGTGAGATCAATTTGAAGAACTTCTTCCGACGGGTCAGATTCTATCTGAAGAATGGTCTCGACCAGAAACGTCACCCATTCCTTCTCTCCAGAGATGCTGCCTGTCCTGCTGAGTTACTTCAGCATATTGCGATCTACATTCGATTTAAAACAGAATCTGCAGTTCGTTCCTACACAACTCACGGTTCACTTTATGTAGGAAAGAACTGCAGATGCTGGGTCGGGAAACAGCTCTGGACAGCTGACTGGCGTCTACTACATCTACATTTACTGTCCGGCCCCTACTCTCTGATCATTTCCCCTTTCTCTGCAGCTGGAGTCATTCGCTTCATTGCAAACCTTCAGCTATGAAGAGGCCGTCGAGATGAAACACTTCATAACGTTTCTCTTATTTCACCGATCGGAACAAAACTTGGTGGCTTGGAACAGAGGAGAACGGCGAGTAAGTTGGCGTAAAAAATCCTAACGATATAGGGCAGCGTTTTTGTGCAATTTTAATTACAACGCTGACCGGAAGTAGTCAAGATGAGAGTTTTAGTAATAGTATAGATGTATATTGGCATCGCAGCTGAATGTGAGAACAGATGCTGCTGTTTGGACATTTCAATGCCATATGACTCGGTCTAAGTCAGCCGGGAGAGTTCAGGCCATTTCATGGGGTTCAGTCATTGGGGACGGTGCCTCAAGTTCCTTTGGCTGTGAACTGTTGCAAACCACTCCACGCCATGGGATACCCTGCACATGAGGGGGACTCAATGTCATTTGGAGTTAAGTCGCCACAGTAGGAAAGTGCAACCTTGGGACTGGCACTGTGGTGCTGAAAGTACCAGCTGCCTCTAGTAGGACTCAGGCCAGTGATCTGCATTGCTCTTCTTCATATCAGAGAAGATAACCTCACACTGCCTACATTTAACGCTATTTGTCCAGTTCATGCCACACAGGTAGCCTATCAATATCCCTCCATTCAGGTACACTCCTCATAAAGTGTAAAAAAGCACTGCATATGTTGGATTACACCCAAGATAGACACAAAAATCTGGAGTAACCCAGCAAGTCAGGCGGCATCCCTGGAGAAAAGGAATAGGTGATGTTTTTGGGTCGCGACCCTTCTTCAGACCTCTCACAACTTGCTTTCCTTTCTGCTTAATATCCTGACTACAACACCCTTGATCCCCTCCTTCATCCAAGTTGCCAATATTAGCTGTAAGTATTTGAGGCCCGGGCAGTGATCTCTGGGGTAACCCACATAAATCTGTAAAAGGAATGGGCCAAGGTCACATTCAAGTCACCATTTCACTCAGTGCGTTCAGAACATCTACATGGATGGAATGTAATAGCTGTAGTTTGTCACAGCCTAGAGTCGGGGTCCCGGGTAACAGGACCAACACAATCCAACATCCCCAAAGTCTAGGAAGACTCACGTTCTAGAAGGCCAGATGAAAGTGACGATCTGAGGAAACATAGAAACATAGAAATTAGGTGCAGGAGTAGGCCATTCGGCCCTTCGAGCCTGCACCGCCATTCAATATGATCATGGCTGATCATCCAACTCAGTATCCCGTACCTGCCTTCTCTCCATACCCTCTGATCCCCTTAGCCACAAGGGCCACATCTAACTCCCTCTTAAATATAGCCAATGAACTGGCCTCGACTACCCTCTGTGGCACGGAGAAACAGAGCAATAACACATATTAGCAATCAGCGCCCAACAAAGACAAGGTAATAGTCCATTGTGAATGAAACAACTCTTACCTGTAAGATGTCGTTCTGGTAAGGATGTCTGTGTGGACTGAAGTCTAGGGCAGGTGGGCATGCTGAATATAAACGGTCCATCATTTGCATCGTAATAATGACACGTCGACACTGAGATTTTCGGAGCCATATTCGCTTACTAAGTGCTCGGAATTTACTGGAGAATTAACAATGATTAACACAACGGCGGTGCAACTGGAGCCCGCGATTTTGCTTTGAGACCGGAGGTCTTCAGTCACATTGGTGAAGGGCGAAGCTCGGAGCTGTGGAGTTACCTGACCGCTTCTGAACCAAAAGCGAACACTTTGGTCTCTATCACAAGTCCAGAAGGTACCGTTTGGCGAGGGCCCTGCTCTATGGAGGTTTCGCTGGAGGCACCTGTAGTGCATCCTGTGGTCATGTAAGTTTCCTTATAAGGGCTATTTGTAATGGTCTGCCATCACCGCAGAACCTCAAACAACGGGTAGGTGGGGACCCGACGTGTTCCTTGTGTTCAGAGGTGGCAACATTGAGGCATATTTTGTCAGGATGTTGGACTAGTTTTTCTCAGGATCGGTATACTTGGCGGGATAACCAGGTATTGAAATGCATAGTTGCAGCAATTGAGAGGAGGAGAGTACAGATGAATTCCGTGGGCATCAGGACTGGGTTTGATTTTGCCCGTGAGGGAAAGGTGGAGGAGGGAAGTTTGCAGATAGGTATGAGTCAGGCCAGTTATGGGGTGCCAATGACTTGGAGTCGCTGGTAGATTTAGGAAGAAAACTTGCTGTTGCTATTAGTTTGAGGCCTGATGTAGTGTTATGGTCAGTTAGTCATCGGATAATGTATTTTATAGAATAACGGAGCCTTGGAGAACTTGGTGGATGAGGCTTATGAAAAGGAAAAGGCTTAGACTTGTAGAGTTGGCAGCAGAAGTTCAGCAGCGAGGATGGAGAGGTTTCATAGCGAGATCAATCACGTGGCTATTTGAATTCTTAGGAATTCGTGGACAGAGTTCGTGTCAGGCTGTAAAGCACATGTCAGAGGCAGCAGAGCAAGGCAGTAGGTGGATTTGGTGGAGTAGGAATAGTGACAGTTGGGGGTAGAAAGGGAACATATGACATGCAGTAAATGTATTTCTTTGTAATTGTAGCCTGTGCACGTGTATCCCGGCCTTATGCAAGGGTGAGATTGTGGTGTTACAAGCTTAATGATGGGCTAGGATTTGTGGAAGATAGGAAGCAGGTGTTTATCATTTGTTAGAGTGAGCTAACAAGACTGCCTGTGGCGAATTCATAAAGTGTATGGCACCCCAGAGGCGTTCATCAACATCTTAAAGAACCTTCGAGGTATCCAGTTGTTGCGTCAAGGTTGATTCAGGAAACACAGAATTACTTGACATTGTCACAAGGGTAAGACAAGATTGCCTACTATCACCCTTTCGGTTTATTGTCACGATCGACTATGTCATGCGGAAGACAATGAACAAACCTGACCATGGAATACCCGTGGCGAACAGGGAGACGCCTCACAGACCTAGATTTTGCCGATGACGTTCCACTACTAGCAGATTCAAGACACGCCCTTCAAGAGATGACAACTGCTCTGGAGGAGTAGGCTTCAAAGGTTGGATTAAAGATCAGCTGCCAGAAGACGAAGACCATGCAGGCTGGAGACCAGCAGCCAATAGACCAACTGATAATTAATCGGGAACCTGTAGAAAATGCCATCATATTTACCTATCTTGGCAGCATGTTCACAGCAGATGGAGATGTAGAGGCCAACATCAATTTCCGAATTGGTAAAGCTGAATCAGTCTTCAGAAGAATGTAGCCAATATGGTCTATGGGCAGGATATCCAAGATGCTAAAAGTCAAGCTCTTCCAGTCTGTAGTCCTCCCTACAGCCCTCTCTGCCAGTGAGACATGGAAAATCAATGTGAAGATGAAAAAGAAACTGGGTCCATTCCAACAACGCTGCTTGAGGGAGATCCAGAAGACTAGCTACAAAGACCACATCACAAACAAGGAGATCTAGCGGAAAACTGCAACAAAGCCTCTCAGCCAGGACATGGAGGTACGCAGGATGAAATATGCACGACGTGTACTCAGAATGTCACCAGAACGTGCACCTAAGATGGCAATGACATGGCAACCTGACGGAAGAAGGAAAAGAGGCCGACCAAAACTCACATGGAAGCGAACATTCCAGAAGGATTTGGAAGCCTGGGACGCTAACCTATTGAGGGTGGGAGATGTCACACATGCCCAAACAGAATGGCAAAGCCCAATGCACTCAACAGTGTGGGAGGAACTAAGTCGAAGTCGAACTAAGAGTGAGCTCATTGGTTGCAACTTCCTTTATTTAGTAGATTCTGGTAGCATAGGTGGTGAAAGCAGGTATTGAGGGGGGGTTCTGGGAGTTGGTGCATTTAATTAGATAATACTTTGGTTTTGGGCTTGGTTTTCTCAATAGAGAACTGATTCTGGAGTTATAGCACAAGTACTTTGTATTTTAATTGTAATAGCTTTGTAAAAAAAACATGACACCTCCATTGCTTTCATAAGTAGGACTGAGCTCATGGATAATTTACATTTTTTTAAGTAACTGCAAAACATGTTAACAAGAATCTCGGATTGTGGTGGCATATTGTCGAGCCGCTGTCTCATTTCTCCAGCAACCCGTGATTAATCCCGACCTCCGGACCTCCACCAGTGCTTTCCAGGTGGAGTTTGCATGTTCTCCCTGCAGATCTGTGGGTTTCCTCATGTTTGCCTGGTTTGTTACTTTGAAACACGGAATAATTCTCTTTGATGTTAATTTCCATGCATAAATAGAAAAGAAGCACGAATAACCAGAATTGTTCTTGTAATGTAGAAATTAGTACAATCGTTTGTACAGAGAAATTTATTTGAGCACATTAGTTTCTTTTCAAAAATAAACACTTGAACAACAATGACTGGTCGAGTTACAAACTGAAAATACTGTATACCTACTTTTACAACATTTAATTTAGATTCATGATAGATAGATAGTTTTATTACATGGTAATTTCACCATTTCGGAGTAACATAAATTAGCAATGTGTTAAATAGCAAATATCTTCCAGCATTTAAAACACATTGTGTTTGAAATGATTGCTTCATGACTTAATTCCATTTCAAAGTATTGCCTTTTATGGTCTAGACTGCTGGATACAGTATCTAATCTAAATAAGGATAAACTTCTGGGCACAGCCATTGATCCTCAGGAAGGTAGAAGTGGCAAAATGTATTATCTGGACAATGCATGTTGTTATGTAGAATCAAGTAAACACTGAGAATTAATAGTCTGGCTATCTCGCAGGAGATTAATGGGTGTGTGTAGGCAACTTTTTCGGCGACTGCCAGCGACTGTCATAGTTATAGCAGGTCACCGAAAAAACGGTGACTGGACCCCCCTACGACAATGTCTACAACAAAGTTTACAACAACCTACCACCTAGTAGGCGACCCATTAGGACGTCCACCCATGACCACACCTATGACAACCTACGTCCACCCGCAACAAGCTACGACCCTGTCGGTGATAACTGATGGCAACTTAAGACAATTCAGTCGCCGGTACCTGTCGCTGGTTGACGTAGGTAGTCGCCAATGGAATTCATGGAAGTCAGCACCGACGACCTACGTCACCTGGCGACATCCTATGTCATCCTGGCGCAACCTACGACAGCACTTACATCAGCAGAAGTCAAGCTACGCTCATTGGCGTCAAGTCCACTGTCGACAAATATGTTTGAACATTTCAAAATCCAGCGGTGACCAGAAAAACGGTATGACTATTTGGGCGATTGAGGAGACTACTCACGACTAAACAGACGACACACTGGTGACCATGTGGCGACAGCCTAGGCGCCTGCAGTCACCTATAAAAATCGTCTGTGGGACTGGCCCTTAATGCTGTAGAAGGGCAGTAGAAACCGCATAAATCTCTTCATGTAGAGACAAAGAACAGCAGATAGACACAAAATACTGGAGTAACGCAGCGGGACAGGTAGCATCTCTGGCTAGAAGGGATGGGTCATGTTTTGAGTCGGGAATGTTCTTCATGATGAATTCCATTAAATTATGCAATAGCAATTGAGTAATTAGAAGATTGAGGGGGGATCTTATAGAAACGTACAAAATTCTTAAGGGGTTGGACAGGCTAGATGCAGGAAGATTGTTCCCTATGTTGTGGAAGTCCAGAACAAGGGGTCACAGTTTAAGGATAAGGGGGAAGTCTTTTAGGACCGAGATGAAAAAAACATTTTTCACACAGAGAGTGGTGAATCTGTGGAATTCTCTGCCACAGAAGATAGTTGAGGCCAGTTCATTGGCTATATTTAAGAGGGAGTTAGATGTGGCCCTTGTGGCTAAAGGGACCAGGGGGTATGGAGAGAAGGCAGGTACAGGATACTGAGTTGGATGATCAGCCATGATCTTATTGAAAGGCCGAATGGCCTACTCCTGCACCTATTTTCTATGTTTCTATGTAACAAAATGTAAATAGTTAAACAGACTTTAACTTTACTTCTAAATAAATGCCATTTTCATATATATAGATGCTTTAAAATAGTCAATTGCCCAAGTTTGTTTCATAATAGTAACAGCAATTGTTTTGTGTTAATTAGGCCACACACTGAAACGTTATCAAAATTGTTCAAGAGCTTGGGCAAAGAGAAGATTTAAGAAGAATTTAGAAGAGAAAAGAGGAAGTAGACCTGTTTCGTAAGGGAGGACTGTGGTGATATGTGGTGAGAAGAGTTGCAACTATGGCACGAGGCAGAATAGGAAGGATGTGGGTATTCCAGATACGTATGGGACTGGAGAAGATGACAGCCACCGTGAGGGGTGAAAAATGGATTTGTAAACTGTAAGCATGATTTAACTGGGGGCAAAGAATGTCAGGAAGCATAGGTTTGATAAATTTATGTTCATATGGTCATAAGTCATATGAACAAAATTAGGACATTCGCCCCATCGAGTCAAATTCACCATTCAATCATGGCTGATCTTTCTTTCCCTCCGGTTAGTAGACTTGATGGGCCAAATAGCCTAATTTTGCTCCTTTAACTTATGAATGTAGTAATACCAACAACAAAAACATGATGTTCAAAATGATTAGGAAGGAACTACAGATGCGGGTTTAAATCAGAGATAACTAAGGCAGGCAGCATCTCTGGAGAGAAGGAATGGGTGACGTTTCGGGTCAAGGCCCTTCTTGACGTTTGGATGACATTTCGGGTCAAGGCCCTTCTTCACCCTGACATCTGTGTAATAAGCGGATATTGGAACAGAAACTGAAAGGGTGTATGGAAGAGAGAAAATAGTGCGAGACTTTCAGTAACGGTGGTTTCAGCAAAGAATTATAGGAAATTGTGGCTGGCTTCCTGCAACCAGTAACAAACTGTGTCTAAATTAATGGCAGTTGCTTGCAGAACATAGCTGTTTCCTCTTCTGTTACTGGACAAAGGAAAGATTGAATTAAACACTCATCAGATGTAAATACTGTTAACATCTGGATTAAATTTAGTAACAATGAAGATGTTGCAGGTAATTTATATCAAGATAGATTGAACAAGCCAGAGCTATTGTGGAAATCTGTGGAATTCATTGCCATAATCGAATGCGGAGGCCAATTCAATGGATATTTTTAAGGCGGAGATTGACAGATTCTTGATTAGTATGGTTGGCAGGAGTTATGGGGAGAATGCAAGAAAATGGGGTTGAGAGGGGAAAATAGACCAGCCATGATTGAACGGTGGGGTAGATTTGATGGGCTGAATGGTATAATTCTACTCATGGAACTTATGATCTTAAGAACATGAGCTATTTAAAAAATGCAGAGGTGAAAATCCACTCTGGCGCAGGGTGCCCAGAACTTGTGTAGGAAGGAACTGCAGGTGCAGGTTTATACCAAAGACAGACACAAAGTGCTGGAGGAACTCAGCGGGTCAGGCAGCATCCAAGGGTTCCAACCCGGAAAGTCGGCTACTCATTTTCTCGAGAGATGCTGCCTGACCAGCTGCAACATTTTGGTGTTATTCCCAGAATTTGGAACTTGCTACCATTTGAGGCCAAAATTTCTTAGGAACAGCGATTAGTACCCAGAATCAGGAATTAAAAGACATCCTCTCGGTAATAGGCTCAATTCGACATTGCATCCGACAATTTTTTTGCACATTCATGTGGGAAGTGCAGCAACCAATAATGGCACAATTCCAACTTCAGTCTAACTCCAGCAATGCATGCTTTAGCCTTCATGCAGGGTAAAGGAATATTGCAGGCAAAATATCTAGGCAGCCCGAGATTTCCTGAAATAAACGTATATTGTCTTCAGTGAGATAAGTTGCAGGAGAAAGGACATGTCAGGGTCAGCAGGAGAAGACCCTGGCAGTTGATGGTTCCAGCCAGTGCCGGATTTAGATGAAGAGAGGCCCTAAGCTGTTCCACTTGTGAGGCCCCCAGCGACCGGACAGCCATGGCGGCCAAATCTCCCACAATTCAATGCGAGAGAGAAAGTGCCCAGCGTCGACCAGTTGCCGTTGCAGTGCGCATGCGCAGGGCGGCCGATGATGTGCTGGCCGTGGTTGTGCGCATGTGCAAGGCGGCCTGCCGTGTCGGTGGATGAGGAGCGAGCGGAGCCCGGCGGCCCGGACACGGATAGCGGGGGGAGATGGAGAGAGAGAGATAGAGAGGGGGGCCGCCCAGAGTTGAACGGTAGGTGTTCTGCCTTGGCCGGAGGCCCCCCTAGACCTCGAGGCCCTAAGCTTATTATTTGCCAGAATATATTTCTCAATGTTTCTTGTTTAAAGCCTGCACAATCACCCAAACTACTGTGCAGGCTTTAAACAAGAAAAATTGAGAAATATATTCTGGCAAATAAAAAAATCTCCTGATTTTGTCCAACAGCTGAGAATTATCCCATTCCTTAGCTTGCATCTGAGTAAAATTGATTTCCAAACGCATTGAGCGTTTACGATTATTTAAATGGTAAATGGAGCTTCAGAAGCATTTTCATTTTGCATGTTAAAACCCATCCGAGAACCATGGGCGATTTTGCAATTTTACTGAAGGATTTCTAACTTTTAATACTTTTCATCTAACAAATTAATAAAGATAACAAAGTCAATAATGCCACTTTTGATGAAATACAGCGAGCAAACGCGATAATTGACGATATTTTGGATCTTTAAATCTACACGAAAAATGTCCGCTAGCACTTCCGCTTATTTTGCCCCTTCAGCACCCTCTTGTATTTACCTTAGTTTCTATCTTTTTTTTGGACTGTAAATTTAGGTAGCTGTTCCTCACGGTCACCCCGACTGGCTCGCTTAATTGCAGCTCAAAACCTGGCCGTTTTCGATGTTTTTAACGGGTGTGAAAGTGCGTGTTTTCCCATCCACTAACATGTACCGGAAGTGACGCTTGTCCCCCAGTTAAAATTTTCGGTCACGTGAGTGGGGATCTACGCTCCAGTGACCTTTCGTGAAATCACCCTATAGGTAGATCCGGCCCTGGTTCCAGCTGTCTCCTTCAGGTGTGAGAATCAACATTGTTGAGCAAAGCAAAAATAGGTACCTGTATGTTGTCACAAAGTATTGTACATGATGGTAATCTTCCAATTTCAATAATGGATCATTCATTCAGGGCACAGAACAGTACACGGAGATAGACACAAAAAGCAGGAGTACCACATTGGGAAAGGCAGCATTTCTGGAGAGAAGGAATAGAAACATTGAGAAATAGGTGCAGGATAGGACATTCGGCACATCGAGCCAGCAACGCCATTTAATATGATCATGGCTGATCATCTAAAATCAGTGCCCCATTCCTGCTTTTTCCCTAAATCGCTTGATTCCTTTAGACCTAAGAGCTAAAACCAACTCTCTCCTGAAAACATCCAGTGAATTGGCCTTCATTGTCTTCCGTGGTGGAGAATTCCACAGATTCACAACTCACTGGGTGTAAATGTTTGTCTTCATCTAAGTCTTAAGTGGCCTACCCTTCATTCCTAGACTGTAAACCCCTAGTTCTAGACTCCCCCAACATCTGGACATTTTTTCCTGCATCTAGCCTGTCCAATCCTTTAAGAATTTTGCATGTTTCTATAACATTCCCTCTCATCCTAAATTCCAGTGAATTCAAGCCCAGTCGACCGATTTTTTTAGCATATGTCAGTCTCGTCATCCCAAGAATTAACCTGGTGAACCGATGCTGCACTCCCTCAATAGCAATAATGTCCTTCGTCAAATTTGCAGATCAAAATTGCACACAATAGACCAGGAGTGGTCTCACCAGGGCCCTGTATAACTGCAGTAGGATCTCCTTGCTCCTAAACTCAAATCCTCTTGCAATTGAGGACATTAGCTTTCTTCGTTGTCTGCTGTGCCTGCATACTTACTTTCAGTGACTTCTTCTTTCGTGTGACGTGCACAGCCTAAAGTTGTTGGACAACTTGTACTATTTGATCTTCCGTTTGTGCACGTCGAGTTGATTGCATTAGTTGAAACAGGGCAGACCACGTGAAGGTTGTAATCTTCCACCCCACTTTCAGTGACTGATGTAAAAGCACACTCAGGTCAAATTGCACCTCCCCTTTTCCTAATCTGTCACGATTTAGATAATAATCTGCCTTCCTGATCTTGCCACCAAAATGGATAACCTCATATTTATCCACATTATACTACATGTGCCATGCATCTGCCCACTTACCCAACCTATCCAAATCACCCTGCAGCCTCATAGCATCCTCCTCACAGCTCACACAGACACCCAGATTTGTGTCATCTGCAAACTTATAGATGTTACATCTAATTCCCTCATCTCAATCGTTAATATATATTGTAAATAACTGGGGTCCCTGCACCGAACCTTGTGGCACCCCACTGGTCACTGCCGGCCATTCTGAAAAGGACATGTTAATTGCTGCTATTTGCTTCCTGTCTGACAAGCAGTTCTCAATCCATTTCAATACCCCACCCCCAATACCATGTGCTCTAATTTTACACACTAATCACTTATGGGGGACATTGTCAAAGACTATTTGAAAGTCCAGATACACCACATCCACTGGCTCGCCCTTATCCATTCTACTTGTAACGTCCTCAAAAAATTCCAGAAGATTAGTCAAGCTTGATTTCTCCTTCATAAATCCATGCTGACTTTGACCGATTCTGTCACTGCTTTCCAAATGCGCTGCTATTATATCTTTAATAATCGACTCGTGCGTCTTCCCTACTATCAATATAAGGCTAACTGGTCTATAATTCCCCTTTTTCTCTCTCCCTCTTTCTTAAAAAGTGGAGTTACATTAGCTACCCTCCAGTCCACAGGAACTGATCCAGCATCTATAGAACATTGGAAAATAATCACCAATGCATCCATGATTTCCAGGGCCACCTCCTTGAGTACTCTGGGATGCAGACCATCAGGCCCTGGGGATTTATCTGCTTCCGACCGTAAAATCAGCTCAATTCATTGCAAAAGCCTTTCACTATACCTCAGTACATGTGACAAATGATTATAAGTAAACTAAATTAAACCAAACTAAACAAGGTGCAGACACTGAATATCTGCAAAAGAGAAATGTTCGGGACATGCATCAAGAAATAAATAGAATTAGATTGTGAAATAATTCCCTGTGAGTCATTCGGCAATAAACTATCAATAATCCCACCTTCCTTTTAAGAAACTTGCTGGGTTTCCTGAAATAATTCTGAATTGTGGCGCTTCTCTTTGGCTGTGACTCTGAGCCCAGGTTTCTCACAGATTTCCAGCACTGTGATCTGCCGACTTGGGAGAACCCTGAGATTTTCCACTGTCCCGAGGCTAAGTGTTCATGGTGTAGATCTTGTTGATCTGTGGCAACACTTGATAGAAAATACAGATCCTCTCCTGGGCCTGCACACAACACAAAGCAACATGAGGGCTGATGTGGTTGCACTTCAAGTGGTTAACTATTATTTCCAAATCTGTCATCAGTAGATGATGCATCAATGAAAAAGTTACCTTTGAAATCTTGGTGGACACAAGGAACTGCACATGCTTGAATCTTGAGCAAAAATACACAGAAAGTACAAGACATTGATGGAGCATTGTGGTCTGATTTGATCATCCAGCTGTAGGCAAGATTTTGTTCAGCAGTCACACCTGTCCGCCCGGACCCCGGCATCCGCTCCTGCCGCCGGCCCTCTCCCTCCCTTCTCTCCTCCACTTCTAACCCTCCCTCCCTTCTCTCCTGCCCTTCTAACCCTCCCTTCCCTTCTTCCCTCCCTCCCTTCTCTCCTTCCCTCCCTACTTCTTCTCTCTCTTTTCACTTCTTTCCTTCCCTCCCTCCTTTCTCTCCTTCCTCTCTCTCTTTTCCCTTCGCTTCTGCCCTCCCTCCCTTCTATCTCTCCTCCCCCTCCCTTCTTTCTCTACTTCCCTCACTCCCTTCTATCCTCCCTCCCTTCTCTCCTTCTCTCCCCCACACACACACAGATAGCGCACAGACAACTAACACACACACACACACACACACACACACACACACACACAATCAAACACACACACACACACACACACACACACACACACACACACACACACACACACACACACACACACAACTAAGTTAGGATGGGGTAGAAGCCCAAAGGGTAGGATGGGGCTGAAACCCAAAATGTAATGCCTGGCCTGGACTGGTTTTTAGTTATTGGTTTTCCAGGATCTAGTTAATTTTTTTTTTATATCACACTCACTAAAACAAGTGGTATTGTAACTATGTACTTTTCAGAGGTGATCTATACATTGTATTTGTTCCTTGTAGGCTTACATGTATGCAATTTTATATTAAAATGTAGCTTAGATCTGTTTGGTTCATTAACTCGCAGGCACCTTTTAAGCGCACATTTTGACTACTTTCCATTCTACCATAGAATGAAAAGTATTCTACCGTATTCTATGATTCTTCAGACGTTGGCTGGGAACCTGGGGCTCAACAAAATTGTTCCCAATTGGGCCCCGCACCTCCTAAAGCAGGCCCTGGGAGGGGGGGGGGGGGGGAGGAGGATGGCTTGAGTGGGTAAAGGATTTTCTGGACCTCCTTCCAAATGGCAATATTTTGTATGTTCAAAGTTCAAAAGGAGGACTAGGCAGGAATATCAAAATGATCACCTGCAGCTGAGAAAAAAAAGATGATTTGTGCATGAAGAAGCCATGACCGTAGCAAAGTTACTAGAGCGGAGACGGAAGCCGGTTATGGAAATGGTGCTGATGATTACCCATGACCCTACTACGGCGTTTTCGTCGAGTGGACTATCTTGTTCCGCTATAGGATCTTTGGTTTCCAGTCTCCATGAGATGGAGAGTGTGGAGGAAAGTAGCGCTGTAAGTGGCACTGTATGCTGCGGATCTCTCTCTCTCGCTCTCTCACTCCCTCTCTCTCGCCCTCTCGCCTCGGCATTACCTGAATTATTTGGCGTTTTGCGGGGACGTCTGCATTTGCGGTTCCTTCCTGTTGGGGGTGGGGGGTTGGGGGGAACCGTGGCCCGTGGCGGCTCCTGGTCAGTTCCCTCAGCTGAGTTCCTCCAGCATTCTGTGTTTTTTGTTCGGCTCTGGAGTTGAAGGTGGACACGGGGGGGGGGGGGGCTGGGGTGACTCAGCAGGACAGGCGGCGGCTCTGGGGAGTGGGTGACGATTCGGGTCGAGACCCTTCTGCAGAAAATCACATGTACTCTCGCCGACGAGAGTTCAGTTCTGTCTGAAGAAGGGCCTTCTCTCCAGAGTCGCTGCCTGGCCCGCTGAGTTACTCCAGCTTTATGTCTAACTTCAATTTCAAGAGTTAAATAAAAAACATAGAGTGCTGGAGAACTCAGCGGGCTGGGCGGCATCCGTGGAGGGAATGGATTAGGAGTTGTTTCGCGCCAGGGTTCTTCTTCAATAGGAAGGAACTGCAGATCAAAGATACTAGAGCAGATACTAGTATCTTTGCTGCAGTTCAGGCATGATAGTCTTCCGACTTAACTCGTAATTCCGATTTTATTGTTTTCCTATTTTCAATTTTTTGTGCCCGATTATTTGGCGGCCAATCAACCGCTGTCTCGAAGGGGGTTGGGTCCAATCACCGACCAGTTTCCCTTAAAATTCCAGTCCAATCAACAAATCGGTCTCCTCCCGCCCAATAAGATGCCGTCCACAAGGGCATTGTGTCCAATCACATAATGCGCTAGTCACTCAGCGGCCAATCAGATACAGTCTCCTAGGGGCCTTTTGATCAATCACCGACCTGCTTCCGTCTCCGAAGCAGACGATGGCTGCAGCCAACACAGAGAGACAGAGAGATGCAAGAAAGCAGCTATGACATATACACAATAAACTATGTTATAAATACACAATAAACAAGTTTTGCATTCTTGTATTCTTACATGGGTATAACCGCACATTACCCCCCCCCCCCCCCCCCCCCCCCCATCCCCCTTCCTTCACAACCTCAGCCTCGCGGACCATAGAGTACCCCTAGTTCGTAAAACCTATTTCCATCACTGGACGGAAGGGACATTGCTGTCGGCCGAAATAGCTCCCATCTCATTCCTCATGTGAGAACTCTTGCTTTAATTTTAGCGGAACTCCTTTAATCAAATAGCGAAACGCACGCACAAGAGACTGCAGCTGCCGGAGTCTAAAACAGAAAACAAACTGCTGGAGTAACTCAGCGGGCCAGGCAGCATCTGTGGTGGGGAAGAAATGGTCGACGTGGCTGGAATGTGAAAGCACAGTTACCCCAATGCTGATATCTCAACATCTTTGGAAACATATTAACATGAATGCGTTCTAAATTAAAATATGTCACATTCAGAATTTCTTAATGACCTTTAAATGAAGCAAACACGTCTCACTTCGTTACACACTCCCCTGTTTCTTATCGATGGACATAAACAAACCCTTGCTTTCCCTCCTCCTCGTAACCATTGCTTTCTCTCTTTCTCTCCGTCCCTCCCCCGTCCTCTTTCTCCGACTAGTATCGCCGTCATCCTTATTAGGTTTTACCGATTTATGCCTCGTTGTCACCTTCACATCAGCTAACAACGGTCCATTCTACATTTTGCTTGATCATCCCCTTTGACCTCTCGTTTTCACAGCTTACCCTTCCATATCTCTGGCCTCCCTCTCCCCAGTCGGCAGAAGGGTCTCGACTCGAAACACCCATTCCTTCTCTCCTGATGCTGCCTGTCCCGCTGAGTTACTCCGTCGTTTTGTGGCTATCGTCGGTGTAGTCGGTCCCACTTTGGTGGCAAAAACAGGAAAGTAGACTATTATCTGAATGGTGGCCGATTAGGAAAAGGGGAGATGCAACTGTGTACACCAGTCATTGAAAGTAGGCATGCAGGTGCAGCAGGTAGTGAAGAAAGCGAATGGTATGTTAGCATTCATAGCAAAAGGATTTGAGTATAGGAGCAGGGAGGTTCTACTGCAGTGGTACAGGGTATTGGTGAGACCACACCTGGAGTATTGCGTGCAGTTTTGGTCTCCTAATCTGAGGAAAGACATTCTTGCCATAGAGGAAGTACAGAGAAGGTTCGCCAGACCTGTCCTGGGATGTCAGGACTTTCATATGAAGAAAGACTGGATAGACTCAGCTTGTACTCGCTAGAATTTAGAAGATTGAGGGGGGATCTTATAGAAACTTACACAATTCTTAAGGGGTTGGACAGGCTAGATGCAGGAAGATTGTTCCCGATGTTGGGGAAGTCCAGAACAAGGGGTCACAGTTTAAGGGGGAAATCTTTTAGGACCGAAATGAGAAAAGCATTTTTCACACAGAGAGTGGTGAATCTCTGGAATTCTCTGCCACAGAAAGTAGTTGGCTAAATTAAAGAGGGAGTTAGATATGGCCCTTGTGGCTAAAGGGATCAGGGGGTATGGAGAGAAGGCAGGTACAGGATACTGAGTTGGATGATCAGCCATGATCATATTGAACGGCGGTGCAGGCTCGAAGGGCCGAATGGCCTACTCCTGCACCTATTTTCTATGTTTCTATGTAAACCAGCATCTGCAGTTCCTTCCCGCACAGTATCTTGACTTCCAGATACCTGCTTTCAGCTGAGCAATGCCGCATGATCGATCCTCCCTGTACCTGGAGACGGGGGAATAGACATCAAAATAATTACAGACGCTGATAGTATAAACTAAACACACACAAGAATGCCACAAAACAAAAACAGTTGCCCAGCACATGTGGAAAGAGAACCAGATCGAAGCCCGAAGACGCTGGAAAATTGTGGGAGGAGAAAATAGAGTCGGGTCGAAACCGTCCTAACTGGGGTAGACTGACAAGTCTGTTCCAGGCTCATATTTAATTCCATTGAGCAATATTTTGGGTCCGACTTTTCCAATCGACCACTTAACTGCATAGAATCGGCCCCTCCTTCCTGTCCCCTCCCGGCCTCCAGAAACCCAGATGGCCATCCCAAGTAAAGGGGTGACTAATTTAGACCGGCTTTGTCCCGTTGTGGTCTTTACTCCGGGAAACTGACACGCGGACTCGGGTTACCGCTTTCAGTTTAGTCCGCGTGCTTCCTGTCACTTGACTGCCTCTTCCACCCCACTCTGATTTAGCGGAGCTCCAGTGTCTTTGCTGACCTCTCTCTCTCTTTGGCTTTCTCCAGCTTCTCACCGAAGCTCACTTTCTGCTCTGTACAGTACACCCTCAGGGGATGGACATTGAATTTAATATAAATTTCACACGTTTATCTCTACTTACAACCATTCATTTATTTCCCTCCTCTAGCGTTTCAGACACCGTTGTACCCCTTCGCCGCGGCTTCACCTCGTCCAGACACACCAATACTACAGTTCTTCATCAAGTACCACCACCACCCATTCCGTCGCCGGAAACATTAGCTCTACAACACCTCGCATTCCGCTTGAGTAGCTTACAGCCCAAAAGTATGATGATAGAATTCTCCAATTTTAGGTAAATAGCCAACACACCATCTCCCAATTTCCCCGCCTCTGGGTGCGCACCTATTTCTTCCATCATCTTCCTCCATTCACTTCCTCTGGCTTCCCATTTCTCGCCACTTCGGTCTTTTTGTCCTTATCTCGCAGCCTTTTGTTTATTATCTCTGACCGTTTTCCACTCATCTTATCAAGTAACCCCCCTCCCCACCTGTATCCACCAGTGCTTTACAACATATACTCCTCCAACATTTCCGCCACCTCCAATGGGATCCCACTACTGGCCATATCTGCCTATCTCCACCCCTTTCTGCGTTCAGCAGAGACCGTTCGGTCCGTAACTTCCTGGTCACGTCGTCCCTTCCCACCCAAACCACCCCATCCCCTTCCACCAAAACCAACCCTTCCCCAGGTACTTTCCCCTGCAACCGCAGGACACCTGTCCCTTTACCTCCCCGAAGCAATGGCTCGGCGATCGTTTCGCTGAACACCTCCGCTCAGTCCGTTTTAACCTATCTGATCTCCCGGTGGCCCAGCACTTTAACTCCCCCTCTTATTCCCAATCTGACCTTTCTGTCCTGGGCCTCCTCCATTGTCAGAGTGAGGCCCAGCGCTAATTGGAGGAACGGCACCTCCAACCTTCAAATAGCCCTTGCATTCTCTCCCCTTCCCCTTCCCAGTTCTCCCCCGGGTCTTCATTCTCCCATGCCAACATTCTATCCCGCCCCCCACCCCTAACATCAGTCTGAGGAAGGGTCTCGACCCGAAACGTCGCCCATTCCTTCTGTCCATAGATGCTGCCTCGCCCGCTGAGTTACTTCAGCATTTTGTGTCAGTCTTCACCAGCATTTGCAGTTCTATCTTACACACCAAGGACTTGTTTGTTGGTCTGTTTTTACAACTGTTTTAATCCAATTAAACTCCAAACCCGTACGTTGTTGGATTGTGGGAGAAAATGGGAGAACCCGGAGGAAACCCACGCGGTCACGGATGAACGCGCAAACTCCACATCCACAGCACCCGAGGTCAAGATCGCACCCGGGTCTCTCTGTGAACTTTATCAGCTTCACGAACACATCCCATGCCGGCCACACGAGCCCAGGCTTCTGAGCTCCGGCACCGTGGCTCAGCGGCAGAGCTGCTGCATTACATCGCTAGAGACCCGTGTTCAATCCTGACTACGATTGCCGTCTGAACGGAGTTTGGGTGTTCTCCCTGTGAACGCGTGGGGTTTCTACGGATTTCCAACACTCCAAAGACGTACAGGTGTCGGTAAAAATTGTAAATTGTCCCTAGTGTTGTGGATAGTGTTCGTGTGCGGGAATCGCTGGTCGGCACAGACTCAATGTGCCGAAGGGCCTGTTTCCGCACTGTATCTCTTAAATCTAAATGTATTCATATTTACAAAATGTATCAACATTAAAACAGGGCTTTGTATTGTATATTTAATTCATAAGAACATCCAGGTTGCTCACAGCAGTGTCGTGAGATACGACATGACCAGGGAGAAAGTAGCTCAGGTATTTTGGGCAGTGCGGGATGTTTAGCGCGAACTCGTTGCGCTGATGGGCTTATTTCCGCGCTGTATCTCTAAAGTCTAAAGTAAAGTATAAAGTAAAATAAGGACTGGACCGCAAGTGGTGTTCAGTGGGGTTCTTTCATGTGTATTTCCGATTGAATGCCTTGGGTCGCGTTACTTTGGACGATCAAGAGTCTACTAATTTCAAAATTCACAGACGGACAAGAGGCACAAAGACTTTTCTATAAATAAGTTTCAAAAGTGGTCCAAGTACAAAATCTTTATTACCTCGCTTCAATTAAAAACAGCAGTTTTAAATAAATAGTCTATAAATTATATTAGAGTGTGAATTCACTTCATAGTAAGCACCAGACTCCAGCAAACATTCTCAAAATAAAATAAATACTGACAGTATATTTTTGCTTGTTAATATTATAAAATAGGTGTCATTTTCAACTAAGCTGTGAATAAATAACATGAATCTGGTAAAATGTGTATTGGTAACTTCCAGGAAACTTCTTCAAAACAAAATAAATACTTACAGTATATGTTTACATGTTAATATTATACAAAACAGGTTATCTTTTCAACTATGTAAATAAATAACATAAATCTGGTTAAATGTATATTGGTCACATCTTCAGTTCGCCTCGTTGATTCTTGTCATTAATAGAGGCAATTGTTGTAAACACGCCCTGGTCTCGGCGCGCGTTACTTCCCAGGCGCAGGCGCTGAATCTCTGCAAAAGAGAAACGTTCAGAATCACGCATCAGAGAATGAATAGATTTAGATTGAGTGAAATAATTGCCCGCGGTTCGTTAGATGATAAGATTCAACCGTCTCACCTTCCGTTTAAGAAACTGGCCGAGTTTGCTGAAGTAGTTGTGAACCGCGGCGCTTCTCCGTGGCCGGGTCTCGGAGCCTGTGTTCCTCACACAGTTTTCCAGCTCTCTGATCTGCCCATCCAGGAGAAGCCTGAGATTCTCCACCTTGTCCCGGGGCCTTGTGACCGGGGCCAGGTTCATGCTGTAGATCTTGCTGAATTGACGCAACACTTGGTAGACAACACGGAGCGTGTTCGGGGCCTGCACACAACACAGAGCGACATCAGCGCGGCCATGGACCCGTGAGAACGGCCGGGAGAGGACAATATCACACTCATTTCCAAATCGAACAGTGATCAATAAAAGTCATAGAGCCATAGAGTCATAATCTGATACAATGTGGAAGAAACTGAATACAGATGTGTACGTAGGAACTGCAGGTGCTAGTTTACACCCAAGATAGAAGTTGGAGTAACTCAGCGGGCCAGGCAGCATCTCCGGGTAGAAAGAATGGGTGAAGTTTCGGATCGAGACACTTCTTCAGACTGAGAGTCCGGGGAGAGGGAGATACAAAGATAAGGAAGGGTAAGGAGTGAAAATGAGACATCAAAGGAAAATGTAGAATAGATCATTGTTGGCTAGGAGAAGGTGACAATGAAGTGAACTGTGATAAAATCAAATCTGGGGAGAGTCAGAGTGGTCGGAGATCTAGCAAGGGAGAGGGATGGAGGGAGAAGGAAAGCAAGGTTTAATTGAAGTTAGAGAATAATCAATAGATTATGCATGTTTGCAAAAGTTGTCTTGAAAATCTTGTATAAACATTTCTGTTGGCACCTTTCCGGCGTGAACACCTCGGTAAGACCAGTTTGAAGAAGGGTCTCGACCCGAAACGTCATCCAATCCTTCTCTCCAGGGATGCTGCCTGCTCACTGATTTACTCCACTATTTTGTGATCTACCTTCGATTTAAACCAGCATCTGCTTGTATAGTTCTTTCCTATACAACTCACGGTTTACTTTGTGTAGGAAGGAACTGCAGATACTGGGTCGGGAAGCATCTCTGGAGAGTAGGAATAGGTGACGTTTCGGGTCGATACCATTCTTCAGATAAAATCTGACCCGTCGGAAGAAGGGTCTCGACCCGAAACGTCCTCTATTCCTTTTCTCCGGAGAAGCTGACCCACTGAGATACTCCAGCATTTTGTGTCATGTTTTACTTTAGCAGTGTCTCTTTCAATCCAAGTATATGAAATCGCTCTTCCCAGAATTGCTGCGTTCGTTGAAAGCCCAGTAGTTGTGGGTATTTATTAAAATGGGCAAAACAATGTGATTATACTTAAACAACCGCGTCCCTGATTAAATTTACATGCGACCCGTACATTCATTGTCCCTGGGAACATTCGCGGATACATTAAATGACGTTTATAAATGCACACTCACCCGTCCTCCCGCCGTGAGTTTGGACAAGTCCAATGTCCTGACTTCCAATGATGTCTTTTCAGCTAGGCACCGCCGGGTCAGGAGGGATCCCTACAACAGGGGAAACGGTCAAGTCCGGCTCCAGCACACAGTTCATATTCACACCAACATTATCTCTAATAACATTGTTGTTATCGAGCAACCTTTTGGGTTACAACGGACAATTTGAACGTACCCGTCCTTTTCCCCCCTTCTCTCCCCTCCTCTCATCCGACGTGAAGCGGTACAGCTCTGCATGCGGGTTATTAACCGCGTATCCCACACGCCGCGTGTTCTCCGCTACGGTAGACAAACTAGGCGCAGTTTGGGTGACCGCTCTGCTGACTGTTGTCTACTCCATCTACCCACTTCTTCAGCGAGGCTCGCCCGCCCACTCGCCACATTGATCATTTACTTTATCTGTTCCTGTGCGCCAGACTTTAATAGTGTTCCTTCTGTCTACGCCTCCACCACACGGCTCGCGCTTACACTGCGACAATCCTGTCCCGCCCTGGTTCTCCGACTAGTTTCACTGTCCTCCTAATTATTTTTACTGGTTGTATGCCTCGCTGTCACCTTTCCCTCAGCCAACAATGAACCATTCTGACTTTCCGTGGTCAGCATCTGCACTTCCATATCAGTTTCCTTGGCCCCTAACCTTTAGTCTGAAGAAAGGTCTGGACCCGAAATATCACCCATTCTTTCACTCCAGATATGTTGCTTGTTCCGCTGAGTTACTCCAGCATTAAGTGTCCGCCCCCTACTCTCTGATCATTTCCCCTTTCTCTGCAGCGGGAGTCTCGCTTCATTGCAAACCTTCTCAGCTGTGTAGAGGTGGTCGAGCTGAAACGCTGCTTGTCGCGCCTCAGAGGCCGCATGACCCACTGAGAGTTCCATCAGGGTCTGTTTCTAACAAGATCACACGGGGTTTAACACTTTACTCACTTTAATGCTACAATGTGATTCTCTATTTACACTTACCATTTTATTCAGCACAATCTGAGCATCCTTATTAATATCCACCTGCACATGCGGACCCCGGCAGCCCTGAGCCAGGACCGCCGCCAACAACACTGGTAAAACGCAGAGTCTCCATGCGTTCGCGAAGGACATGTTCAACCAACCTAGGGACAGTCGGCAGTCTGGAATCTGAGCAGTGGCGAGTCCGGGATTGAGGTCGGAATGCTATATCTGTCCGAGATGACCTGCTTTGCTCTTGGATTGAAATGATAGCCTCTGCTCGAGGCGGTGGGCCCATTTTAAGGTGTACAGCAGGATATTCCTTTGACGTTTCAAAAACAAATCCCTTTTGCTTCTCACCGCAAACTTTGAGGGAATCTTTAATTTCGTTGCGAGCTGACTACAGCTGAAACCTTTCACTTTCTGCTCGTTTCAAAGAGCGAATTGCCTCTGACCAACAGAGATGTCGGTAGCTTCTCAGTATCTCAGGTGGGATGTTCTTAGATACCGGGATTCACAAAGTCAATTAGTAAAATTCCATTTTATGAATGTTTAATTTTCAATAATTGCAGAATGATTTCAGTGTTGGAAATCATGGTACTGTCTAATGATTAGACGGGGATTTTTTTAGGTGTTCAGATTCCATTCACCCCTCTCTACTGCAAGGGGAAAACGAAGCCATGTTCTTTGTACCTCCAGTTTCCAACTCCCATGACTCTCAGTCTGAGAGGTCTCTGCCCAAAACTTCATATATTCCTTTCCCCCTGAATTTTACAACTCCCCCCCCCCCCCCATCTGTCGTGGGGTAGACTGAGACTGACCCCCCCCCCCCCCCCCAATCTTTTCATATCCCCCAAGACTTTCCACTCCTCGCTATAATTTCATGTTTCATGTATTTTGGATTTTTTATGACTGTTGGCAGAACAATTTCCCTCATGGGATAAATGAAGTTCTATCTTATCCTAAGATGTGTCTTACTTCCATTATGTCCTTGCAGTCCCAACAGGTCGCTGGGTGCGGTGTTGCTGAGCTAATTCTACACATTGCAAATCAGGGAAACACACATCAGACCCCTTTGGGTGTGACACTGTGGCCATTCCCATAGAAACATTGCATCCAGGTTCAACACAACACTCTGGGCACAGTCCTCCACCTGTGTGTGCCAGCTCGCAGCATTGCTGGAAAAACTCACATGATAAGGAATCCAGCGAGATTCGGTGGATCAGATGACGTCTTTACCAAGTTCATGGTCCTTCCACAGCAGTTGATTTTTGATTCCACAGAGTACAAAGGCATGGAATTGCATGTTTCATGAATTACACCATATATTAAGTTGAGTGGAAGTTATTTTCATTGCACAAGTACGATGACAAATCGTGTTTGCAGAAGCATCACAGGCAAACGCACAAAAACAAGTTATACATTAAGCATACATAAATTACCATCAAAATTTGTAAAAGAGAAAAAACTACCAAAAAAGCAAGAAATCAGTGTAAAAATACAGGCGAGTAAGTCCATGGTAATACCACAGATGGATTGGAGTGTTCTGTTGTCATGGGAGGGTTTAGGTTGTGCAGGTTGGGTCAAGAACCTAATGTTTTGCGGGGAAATAGGCTGATCTTGAGCCTGGTGATGTGGGAAGAAGGAATGGCCCAGATGATGACGATTTTTCATGATAGATTCCACCCTTTTGAGGCTTTCAATTGAGAGGAATTCTATCCCTGAAATGGACTGGGCTGTGTCTACCACTCTCTCAAGCCTCTTGAATTCTAATGCAATTGAATTACCATACCAGGCAGCAATGCAACTGCCAGGATGTTTTCTCCAGTCTTTCCGATTGCTACACGACAGGAAGATATACTCGAGGTAGCATGGGTGAAATCTGAACCCAGTCTGTTGACGGGTCTTGACACAAAATGTCACCCACCCTTTTTCTCTAGAGATGCTGCCTGACCCACTGAATTCCTCTGTCACTTTGTGTTTATCTTGGGTGAAATTAATGATGGGTCTATCTTAGATGGAGCTTATCGGCATGGATGATTTGGGCCAAAGAGTTTGTTTCTGTGCTGTATGACTCTATGACTACATGAGTGCAGATTATTCGGTCTAAATAAGTTTGGATAATTCCATGAATGATTTTCCTTTAATAATAATAATAATAATAATAATAATAATAATAATAATAATAATAATAATAATAATAATAATAATAATAATAATAATAATAATAATAATAATAATAATAATAATAATAATAATAATAATAATAATAATAATAATAATAATATATTTTATTGTTATTGCACATCAGTGCAACGAGATTTAGTATGCAGCTTCCAACCGATGTAAAAGAAAAGTAAAATAAATAAATAAGTTGTGCGATGTGATCATCCGAGTGAGATAGTCCAGGGGGGGGGGGGGGCACTCAGCAGGGCCGGTTCAGAGCCGCTATAGCTCTGGGAATAAAGCTGTTTCTGAGTCTGGAGCTTTGGGCGTAGAAGGCCTTGTAACGTCTGCCGGAGGGAAGTACTTGGAACAGTCCGTTACAAGGGTGTGAGGAGTCTTTATGGATGCTGACGGCCTTCCTGAGGCACCGCGTGTGGTAGATGCCCTCCAAGGTGTCCCAATGTGTCCCAATAATCCTCTGCGCTCTGTGGACGACGCGCTGAAGAGCTCTCCTCTCCGCCTCCGTGCAGCTGAGATACCACACAGAGATGCCATACGTTAATATGCTCTCTGTGGCGCAGCAGTAGAACGTTGTCAGCAGCTGTTGGGGCAGACCAGTCTTTTTTAATGTCCTCAGGAAGAACAGTCGTTGCTGTGCCTTCTTGACCAGCGCAGCGGTGTTGGTGGACCATGTGAGGTCTTCTGAAATGTGAGTGCCCAGAAACTTAAAGCTGGACACTCTCTCCACACTTTCTCCGTAAATGGAGATTGGGGCGTAATTTCCATTATGGGACCTCCTGAAGTCAATAATCAATGAAGATAATGAAGACGAGAAGAAATTTGACAGCGGTTCATAAAATTTTGAGGTATCATGATGCATTTGATAGGAATAACCTTCTTTCTCACAGCAGAGACATTGATAACCAGGCATGTGGTTTTAAAATAAAGGTGGAATAAATAGAGAGGATTTGAGGAGTGTGATGAGGGTCAGTGAGTCAATGTTTGCAAGAGCAGAAGATGCAGAAACCCTCATCACTTTTAAAAGGTACTTGGATATGTAATTGATGACCTGTAACTTACAAGATTTAGAATATTGTGTACAGTTTTTGGCTCATTGTTATAGAAAGATGGCAAGCTGGAAAGGATGCAAGGATGATTCATGAAGATGTTACCAGGACACAAGGTCCTGAGCTATATCGAGTAGTTGACTCTATGACTTGGAGTCCAGGAGGACAAAAAATGATCTTTTAGAGGTGTACAAAAGATAATGGAATGTTGGCCTTCATAACAAGAAGATTTCAGTATAGGAGTAAAGACGTTCTTCCTCTGTTGTATAAGGCTCTGGTAAGACCACATCTGGAGTATTGTGTACAGTTTTGGTCTCCTAATTTGAGGAAGGATATCCTTATGATTGAGGCAGTGCAGCGTAGGTTCAGATTAATTCCTAGATGGCGGGACTGTCATATGAGGAAAGATTGAAAAGACTTGGCTTGCATTCACTGGAGTTTAGAAGGATGAGGGGATATCTTATAGAAACATATAAAATTGTAAAAGGACTGGACAAGCTAGATGCAGAAAAAATGTTCCCAATGTTGGGCAAGTCTAGAACCATGGGCCACAGTCTTAGAATAAAGGGGAGGCCATTTAAGACTGAGGTGAGAAAAAACTTTTTCACCCAGAGAGTTGTGAATTTGTGGAATTCCCTGCCACAGAGGGCAGTGGAGGCCAAATCACTGGATGGATTTAAGAGAGAGTTAGATAGAGCTCTAGAGGCTAATGGAAGCAAGGGATAAGGGGAGAAGGCAGGCACGGGTTATTGATTGGGGACGATCTACCATGATCAC
This sequence comes from Amblyraja radiata, assembly GCF_010909765.2. Lineage (NCBI taxonomy): Eukaryota > Metazoa > Chordata > Chondrichthyes > Rajiformes > Rajidae > Amblyraja > Amblyraja radiata. The sequence goes on along the minus strand of NC_045971.1, from coordinate 33,235,576 downwards.
AATGAATGGCGGTGCTGGTTCAAAGGGCCGAATGACCTCCTCCTGCACCTATTTTCTATGTTTCTATGTTTCTATGTTTCTATGTGAGAGAAATAAATCAGGTAAATGCACAGAGTGTCTTGCCCAGAGTAGGGGAATCGAGAACCAGAGGACACAGGTTTAAAGTGAGGAGGGAAACATCTAATAGGAACATAGAAACATAGAAACATAGAAATTAGGTGCAGGAGTAGGCCATTCGGCCCTTCGAGCCTGCACCGCCATTCAATATGATCATGGCTGATCATCCAACTCAGTATCCCGTACCTGCCTTCTCTCCATACCCTCTGATCCCCTTAGCCACAAGGGCCACATCTAACTCCCTCTTAAATATAGCCAATGAACTGGCCTCGACTACCCTCTGTGGCAGGGAGTTCCAGAGATTCACCACTCTCTGTGTGAAAAAAGTTCTTCTCATCTCGGTTTTAAAGGATTTCCCCCTTATCCTTAAGCTGTGACCCCTTGTCCTGGACTTCCCCAACATCGGGAGCAATCTTCCTGCATCTAGCCTGTCCAACCCCTTAAGAATTTTGTAAGTTTCTATAAGATCCCCTCTCAATCTCCTAAATTCTAGAGAGTATAAACCAAGTCTATCCAGTCTTTCTTCATAAGACAGTCCTGACATCCCAGGAATCAGTCTGGTGAACCTTCTCTGCACTCCCTCTATGGCAATAATGTCCTTCCTCAGATTTGGAGACCAACACTGTACGCAATACTCCAGGTGTGGTCTCACCAAGACCCTGTACAACTGCAGTAGAACCTCCCTGCTCCTATACTCAAATCCTTTTGCTTTGAAAGCTAACATACCATTCGCTTTCTTCACTGCCTGCTGCACCTGCATGCCCACTTTCAATGACTGGTGTACCATGACACCCAGGTCTCGCTGCATCTCCCCTTTTCCTAGTCGGCCACCATTTAGATAATAGTCTGCTTTCCTGTTTTTGCCACCAAAATGGATAACCTCACATTTATCCACATTATACTGCATCTGCCAAACATTTGCCCACTCACCCAGCCTATCCAAGTCACCTTGCAGTCTCCTAGCATCCTCCTCACAGCTAACACTGCCCCCCAGCTTAGTGTCATCCGCAAACTTGGAGATATTGCCTTCAATTCCCTCATCCAGATCATTAATATATATTGTAAATAGCTGGGGTCCCAGCACTGAGCCTTGCGGTACCCCACTAGTCACTGCCTGCCATTGTGAAAAGGACCCGTTTACTCCTACTCTTTGCTTCCTGTTTGCCAGCCAGTTCTCTATCCACATCAATACTGAACCCCCAATGCCGTGTGCTTTAAGTTTGTATACTAATCTCTTATGTGGGACCTTGTCGAAAGCCTTCTGGAAGTCCAGATACACCACATCCACTGGTTCTCCCCTATCCACGCTACTAGTTACATCCTCGAAAAATTCTATAAGATTCGTCAGACATGATTTACCTTTTGTAAATCCATGCTGACTTTGTCCAATGATTTCACCACTTTCCAAATGTGCTGCTATCCCATCTTTAATAACTGACTCTAGCAGTTTCCCCACTACCGATGTTAGACTAACTGGTCTGTAATTCCCCGTTTTCTCTCTCCCTCCCTTCTTAAAAAGTGGGGTTACGTTTGCTACCCGCCAATCCTCAGGAACTACTCCAGAATCTAAAGAGTTTTGAAAGATTATTACTAATGCATCCACTATTTCTGGAGCTATTTCCTTAAGTACTCTGGGATGCAGCCTATCTGACCCTGGGGATTTATCGGCCTTTAATCCATTTAATTTACCCAACACCACTTCCCGGCTAACCTGGATTTCACTCAATTCCTCCAACTCCTTTGACCCGCGGTCCCCTGCTATTTTCGGCAGATTATTTATGTCTTCCTTAGTGAAGACGGAACCAAAGTAGTTATTCAATTGGTCCGCCATATCCTTGTTCCCCATGATCAACTCACCCGTTTCTGACTGCAAGGGACCTACATTTGTTTTAACTAATCTCTTTCTTTTCACATATCTATAAAAACTTTTGCAGTCAGTTTTTATGTTCCCTGCCAGTTTTCTTTCATAATCTATTTTTCCTTTCCTAATTAAGCCCTTTGTCCTCCTCTGCTGGTCTCTGAATTTCTCCCAGTCCTCCGGTATGCTGCTTTTTCTGGCTAATTTGTACGCATCATCCTTCGCTTTGACACTATCCCTGATTTCCCTTGTTATCCACGGATGCACTACCTTCCCTGATTTATTCTTTTGCCAAACTGGGATGAACAATTTTTGTAGTTCATCCATGCAGTCTTTAAATGTCTTCCATTGCATATCCACCGTCAACCCTTTTAGAATTAATTGCCAGTCAATCTTGGCCAATTCACGTCTCATACCCTCAAAGTTACCTTTCTTTAAGTTCAGAACCATTGTTTCTGAATTAACAATGTCACTCTCCATCCTAATGAAGAACTCAACCATATTATGGTCACTCTTGCCCAAGGGGGCACGTACAACAAGACTGCTAACTAACCCTTCCTCATTACTCAATACCCAGTCTAGAATAGCCTGCTCTCTCGTTGGTTCCTCTACATGTTGATTTAGATAACTATCCCGCATACATTCCAAAAAATCCTCTTCCTCAGCACCCCTGCCAATTTGATTCACCCAATCTATATGTAGATTGAAGTCACCCATTATAACGGTTTTGCCTTTGTCGCACGCATTTCTAATTTCCTGTTTGATACCATCTCCAACTTCACTACTACTGTTAGGTGGCCTGTACACAACACCCACCAGCGTTTTCTGCCCCTTAGTGTTTCGCAGCTCTACCCATACCGATTCCACATCCTGCAAACTAATGTCCTTCCTTTCCATTGCGTTAATCTACTCTCTAATCAGCAACGCTACCCCACCTCCTTTTCCTTTCTCTCTATCCCTCCTGAATATTGAATATCCCTGGATGTTCAGCTCCCAGCCTTGGTCACCCTGGAGCCATGTCTCCGTGATCCCAACTATATCATAGTCATTAATAGCTATCTGCACATTCAACTCATCCACCTTATTACGAATGCTCCTTGCATTGAGACACAAAGCCTTCAGGCTTGTTTTTACAACACTCTTACCCCTTATACAATTTTGTTGAAAAATGGCCCTTTTTGATTTTTGCCCTGGATTTTCTGGCCTGCCTCTTTTACTTTTCACCTTGCTACCTATTGCTTCTACCCTCATTTTACAACCCTCTGTCTCTACGCCCACACATTTAAGAAACCCTTTCCCTTTAACTCCATCCTCCACTAGCCCATTCGACACCCCACCCCCCTTATTCAGTTTAAAACCACCCGTGTAGCAGTGGCAAACCTGCCTGCCAGAATGCTGGTCCCACACCTGTTAAGATGCAATCCGTCCCTTTTGTACAGTTCCCCCTTACCCCAAAACAGATCCCAGTGATCTAAGAATCTAAATCCCTGCCCCGTGCACCAGTTCCTCAGCCACACGTTCAGGTCCCGTATCTCCCTGTTCCTGCTCTCGCCAGCACGAGGAACTGGAAGCAAACCGGAGATAACAACCCTGGAGGTCCTGCTTTTCAGCATTTTTCCGAGCTCTCTAAAGTCACGCTGCAGAATATTCATACCCTTCTTTCCGACATCGTTTGTGCCGACATGCACTACCACTTCCGGATGTTCACCTTCGCCCTTGAGGATTTTCTGCACTCTGTCCGTGACATCCTGGATCCTGGCACCAGGAAGGCAGCACACCATCCTCGCATCCCGTCTGTTGCCGCAGAAACCCCTGTCCGTACCTCTCACAATGGAGTCTCCCACTACAATGGCGTTGCCTGCCTTAGGCCTTTTTGGTTTTGGCTCAACAGCCCTATTCGCATCACAAGCCAGTTCGTCGCCTAGTGTAAACACCTCTTCTGTCCCGACAGCTTCTAAGTGGGTGAACCTGTTCACAAGAGGTACAACCCCCGGGGACGTTGGCATTCCATGCTTCCCTCCCGTTCTCACTGTCTCCCACCTTCTCTCTTCCAGTACCTTAGGTGTAACAATCGTACTGTGAGACTTGTCGAGGAACGACTCCGTTTCTCGGACGAACCGGAGGTCATCCACTTGCTTCTCAAGTTCCCCAACACGGCCCTTCAGGAGCTCTACCTGGATGCACTTCTCGCATTTGTAGCAGCCAGAGGCACCAGCGGTGTCCTTGACCTCCCACATACTGCAAGCATCACACTGAATCAGCTTGCCTGACATCTCCTTCTTTCGTCTCTCCCTCTGCAGTGTTTTGCGTAGTCTCCTCTCCTCAGCCTCCTCTCCGAAGACTCTCGAGCCAAAGACTCACACTTTTCTCACAGGGCACTTCACTCACAAGGCCGCTCACTCACTGCCGCTCCCTAAGAGAAGTCTTACTTAAATTGACTGATAAATTGCCATGAGGGGTAACTTTTTATATGAAGGGTGGTGGGTATATAAAACATGCTGCCGTAGGACGTATGTGTAGGAAAGAAATGCAGATGCTGGTTTAAATCGAAGGTAGGCACAAAATGCTGGAGTAACTCAGCGGGACAAGCAGCATATCTGGAGAGAAGGAATGGGTGACGTTTCGGGTCAAGACCCTTCTTCAGACTGAAGATCAGTCCTTCTTTCCAGAGATTTTGCCTTGTCCCGATGAGTTACTCCAGCATTTTGTGTCTATCTGCTGTAGGAGATAGTTGAGGCAGGATCAATCACAACGTTTAAGAAATATTTACATGGATAAATAGGGGAAGTGGGATTAGTGTAGATCAGTGTGGGCAAGTTGGGCCGATGGGCCTGTTTCCACACTGTATGACTCTATGACTCTATCTAATTTGTGGAACTAGCACAGAAGAGGAGATGAGGCCGGGGGGAGACAATCCATGACAACCTCGGCGAGGTCAAGCAGCATTTGTGGAAGACATGTATTGGTGATATTTTGAGTCAGATCTCTTCATCAAAGAGCCTATATTACACTACAAACCATTTCCAAAGGCACAAGATTAATGATCTGTTTCCATGCTGAATAGTTTCTTGATTTCATGCTTTATATCTTGATTATAATACCCATAATATAAACACATATGTATTGTTTCTATGAGTTATAAATGAAAATTAATTGTAATGGTACTTTGAAATGAACAGGAAGTTAAAGAACAATGGTTTTGAAACCAATTCTGGAAAACATAAACCACATTTCTCTTTACGATGATGATTGATGTTTTAAGTATTTCCAGCAGTTTCTGTTTTAATTTCACATTTATTTTGTATGTAACTCCTTCTGATCCTTCAGCAGCTGTACCTATGTATGTCCCCCATCCATGTTCTTCAGGGACGCTGTCTGACCCACTGCTGCCTGACCCACTGCAGTACTCCAGTACCTTGTGATATGTAAAAAGGAAAAGATTATTGAAGACAAATATAGGTCCCTCACAATCAGAAACATGTGAATTTTTAATGGAAAACAAATAAAGGACAGAACAGTTAAACAAATACTTTGGTTCTGTCTTCAATAAGGAAGACACAAACAATCTACCTGAAATACCAAGGGACCGAGGATCTGGTGGGTGGGAGGGGGGCACTGAAGGGAATTCATATTAGACAGGAATTGGTTTTAGGTATACTGTTGGGACTGAAGGCAGATAAATCCCGAGGATCTGGTGGGGGGGAGGAGGATGGCTTGAGTGGGTAAAGGATTTTCTGGACCTCCTTCCAAATGGCAATATTTTGTATGTTCAAAGTTCAAAAGGAGGACTAGGCAGGAATATCAAAATGATCACCTGCAGCTGAGAAAAAAAAGATGATTTGTGCATGAAGAAGCCATGACCGTAGCAAAGTTACTAGAGCGGAGACGGAAGCCGGTTATGGAAATGGTGCTGATGATTACCCATGACCCTACTACGGCGTTTTCGTCGAGTGGACTATCTTGTTCCGCTATAGGATCTTTGGTTTCCAGTCTCCATGAGATGGAGAGTGTGGAGGAAAGTAGCGCTGTAAGTGGCACTGTATGCTACGGATCTCTCTCTCTCGCTCTCTCACTCCCTCTCTCTCGCCCTCTCGCCTCGGCATTCCCTGAATTATTTGGCGTTTTGCGAGGACGTCTGCATTTGCGGTTCCTTCCTGTTGGGGGTGGGGGGTTGGGGGGAACCGTGGCCCGTGGCGGCTCCTGGTCAGTTCCCTCAGCTGAGTTCCTCCAGCATTCTGTGTTTTTTGTTCGGCTCTGGAGTTGAAGGTGGACACGGGGGGGGGGGGGGGGGGGTTCAGTTCTGTCTGAAGAAGGGCCTTCTCTCCAGAGTCGCTGCCTGGCCCGCTGAGTTACTCCAGCTTTATGTCTAACTTCAATTTCAAGAGTTAAATAAAAAACATAGAGTGCTGGAGAACTCAGCGGGCTGGGCGGCATCCGTGGAGGGAATGGATTAGGAGTTGTTTCGCGCCAGGGTTCTTCTTCAATAGGAAGGAACTGCAGATCAAAGAAACTAGAGCAGATACTAGTATCTTTGCTGCAGTTCAGGCATGATAGTCTTCCGACTTAACTCGTAATTCCGATTTTATTGTTTTCCTATTTTCAATTTTTTGTGCCCGATTATTTGGCGGCCAATCAACCGCTGTCTCGAAGGGGGTTGGGTCCAATCACCGACCAGTTTCCCTTAAAATTCCAGTCCAATCAACAAATCGGTCTCCTCCCGCCCAATAAGATGCCGTCCACAAGGGCATTGTGTCCAATCACATAATGCGCTAGTCACTCAGCGGCCAATCAGATACAGTCTCCTAGGGGCCTTTTGATCAATCACCGACCTGCTTCCGTCTCCGAAGCAGACGATGGCTGCAGCCAACACAGAGAGACAGAGAGATGCAAGAAAGCAGCTATGACATATACACAATAAACTATGTTATAAATACACAATAAACAAGTTATGCATTCTTGTATTCTTACATGGGTATAACCGCACATTACCCCCCCCCCCCCCCCCCCCCCCCCCCCCATCCCCCTTCCTTCTCAACCTCAGCCTCACGGACCATAGAGTACCCCTAGTTCGTAAAACCCATTTCCATCACTGGACGGAAGGGACATTGCTGTCGGCCGAAATAGCTCCCATCTCATTCCTCATGTGAGAACTCTTGCTTTAATTTTAGCGGAACTCCTTTAATCAAATAGCGGAACGCACGCACAAGAGACTGTAGCTGCCGAAGTCTAAAACAGAAAACAAACTGCTGGAGTAACTCAGCGGGCCAGGCAGCATCTGTGGTGGGGAAGAAATGGTCGACGTGGCTGGAATGTGAAAGCACAGTTACCCCAATGCTGATATCTCAACATCTTTGGAAACATATTAACATGAATGTGTTCTAAATTAAAATATGTCACATTCAGAATTTCTTAATGACCTTTAAATGAAGCAAACACGTCTCACGTCGTTACACACTCCTCTGTTTCTTATCGATGAACATAAACAAACCCTTGCTTTCCCTCCTTCTCGTAACCATTGCTTTCACTCTTTCTCTCCGTCCCTCCCCCGTCCTCTTTCTCCGACTAGTATCGCCGTCCTCCTTATTAGGTTTTACCGATTTATGCCTCGTTGTCACCTTCACATCAGCTAACAACGGTCCATTCTACATTTTGCTTGATCATCCCCTTTGACCTCTCGTTTTCACAGCTTACCCTTCCATATCTCTGGCCTCCCTCTCCCCAGTCTGCAGAAGGGTCTCGACTCGATACACCCATTCCTTCTCTCCTGATGCTGCCTGTCCCGCTGAGTTACTCCGTCGTTTTGTGGCTATCGTCGGTGTAGTCGGTCCCACTTTGGTGGCAAAAACAGGAAAGTAGACTATTATCTGAATGGTGGCCGATTAGGAAAAGGGGAGATGCAACTGGGTACACCAGTCATTGAAAGTAGGCATGCAGGTGCAGCAGGTAGTGAAGAAAGCGAATGGTATGTTAGCATTCGTAGCAAAAGGATTTGAGTATAGGAGCAGGGAGGTTCTACTGCAGTGGTACAGGGTATTGGTGAGACCACACCTGGAGTATTGCGTGCAGTTTTGGTCTCCTAATCTGAGGAAAGACATTCTTGCCATAGAGGGAGTACAGAGAAGGTTCGCCAGACCTGTGCTGGGATGTCAGGACTTTCATATGAAGAAAGACTGGATAGACTCAGCTTGTACTCGCTAGAATTTAGAAGATTGAGGGGGGATCTTATAGAAACTTACACAATTCTTAAGGGGTTGGACAGGCTAGATGCAGGAAGATTGTTCCCGATGTTGGGGAAGTCCAGAACAAGGGGTCACAGTTTAAGGGGGAAATCTTTTAGGACCGAGATGAGAAAAGCATTTTTCACACAGAGTGGTGAATCTCTGGAATTCTCTGCCACATAAAGTAGTTGGCTAAATTAAAGAGGGAGTTAGATGTGGCCCTTGTGGCTAAAGGGATCAGGGGGTATGGAGAGAAGGCAGGTACAGGATACTGAGTTGGATGATCAGCCATGATCATATTGAACGACGGTGCAGGCTCGAAGGGCCGAATGGCCTACTCCTGCACCTATTTTCTATGTTTCTATGTAAACCAGCATCTGCAGTTCATTCCCGCACAGTATCTTGACTTCCAGATACCTGCTTTCAGCTGAGCAATGCCGCATGATCGATCCTCCCTGTACCTGGAGACGGGGGAATAGACATCAAAATAATTACAGACGCTGATAGTATAAACTAAACACACACAAGAATGCCACAAAACAAAAACAGTTGCCCAGCACCTGTGGAAAGAGAACCAGATCGAAGCCCGAAGACGCTGGAAAATTGTGGGAGGAGAAAATAGAGTCGGGTCGAAACCGTCCTAACTGAGGTAGACTGACAAGTCTGTTCCAGGCTCATATTTAATTCCATTGAGCAATATTTTGGCTCCGACTTTTCCAACCGACCACTTAACTGCATAGAATCGGCCCCTCCTTCCTGTCCCCTCCCGACCTCCAGAAACCCAGATGGCCATCCCAAGTAAAGGGGTGACTAATTTAGACCGGCTTTGTCCCGTTGTGGTCTTTACTCCGGGAAACTGACACGCGGACTCGGGTTACCGCTTTCAGTTTAGTCCGCGTGCTTCCTGTCACTTGACTGCCTCTTCCACCCCACTCTGATTTAGCGGAGCTCCAGTGTCTTTGCTGACCTCTCTCTCTCTTTGGCTTTCTCCAGCTTCTCACAGAAGCTCACTTTCTGCTCTGTACAGTACACCCTCAGGGGATGGACATTGAATTCAATATAAATTTCACACGTTTATCTCTACTTACAACCATTCATTTATTTCCCTCCTCTAGCGTTTCAGACACCGTTGTACCCCTTCGCCGCGGCTTCACCTCGTCCAGACACACCAATACTACAGTTCTTCATCAAGTACCACCACCACCCATTCCGTCGCCGGAAACATTAGCTCTACAACACCTCGTATTCCGCTTGAGTAGCTTACAGCCCAACAGTATGATGATAGAATTCTCCAATTTTAGGTAAATAGCCAACACACCATCTCCCAATTTCCCCGCCTCTGGGTGCGCACCTATTTCTTCCATTATCTTCCTCCATTCACTTCCTCTGGCTTCCCATTTCTCGCCACTTCGGTCTTTTTGTCCTTATCTCGCAGCATTTGTTTATTATCTCTGACCGTTTTCCACTCATCTTATCAAGTAACCCCCCCCCCCCCCCCCCCCCACCCCCCCACCCCCCCCCCCCCCCCCCTCCCCACCTGTATCCATCAGTGCTTTACAACATATACTCCTCCAACATTTCCGCCACCTCCAATGGGATCCCACTACTGGCCATATCTGCCTATCTCCACCCCTTTCTGCGTTCAGCAGAGACCGTTCGGTCCGTAACTTCCTGGTCACGTCGTCCCAAACCACCCAAACCACCCCATCCCCTTCCACCAAAACCAACCCTTCCCCAGGTACTTTCCCCTGCAACCGCAGGACACCTGTCCCTTTACCTCCCCGAAGCAATGGCTCGGCGATCCTTTCGCTGAACACCTCCGCTCAGTCCGTCTTAACTTATCTGATCTCCCGGTGGCCCAGCACTTTAACTCCCCCTCCTATTCCCAATCTGACCTTTCTGTCCTGGGCCTCCTCCATTGTCAGAGTGAGGCCCAGCGCAAATTGGAGGAACGGCACCTCCAACCTTCAAATAGCCCTTGCATTCTCTCCCCTTCCCCTTCCTAGTTCTCCCCCGGGTCTTCATTCTCCCATGCCAACATTCTATCCCGCCCCCACCCCTAACATCAGTCTGAGGAAGGGTCTCGACCCGAAACATCGCCCATTCCTTCTGTCCATAGATGCTGCCTCGCCCGCTGAGTTACTCCAGCATTTTGTGTCAGTCTTCACCAGCATTTGCAGTTCTATCTTACACACCAAGGACTTGTTTGTTGGTCTGTTTTTACAACTGTTTTAATCCAATTAAACTCCAAACCCGTATGTTGTTGGATTGTGGGAGAAAATGGGAGAACCCGGAGGAAACCCACGCGGTCACGGATGAACGCGCAAACTCCACATCCACAGCACCCGAGGTCAAGATCGCACCCGGGTCTCTCTGTGAACTTTATCAGCTTCACGAACACATCCCATGCCGGCCACACGAGCCCAGGCTTCTGAGCTCCGGCACCGTGGCTCAGCGGCAGAGCTGCTGCATTACATCGCTAGAGACCCGTGTTCAATCCTGACTACGATTGCCGTCTGAACGGAGTTTGGGTGTTCTCCCTGTGAACGCGTGGGGTTTCTACGGATTTCCAACACTCCAAAGACGTACAGGTGTCGGTAAAAATTGTAAATTGTCCCTAGTGTTGTGGATAATGTTCGTGTGCGGGAATCGCTGGTCGGCACAGACTCAATGTGCCGAAGGGCCTGTTTCCGCACTGTATCTCTTAAATCTAAATGTATTCATATTTACAAAATGTATCAACATTAAAACAGGGCTTTGCATTGTATATTTAATTCATAAGAACATCCAGGTTGCTCACAGCAGTGTCGTGAGATACGACATGACCAGAGAGAAAGTAGCTCAGGTATTTTGGGCAGTGCGGGGTGTTTAGCGCGAACTCGTTGCGCTGATGGGCTTATTTCCGCGCTGTATCTCTAAAGTATAAAGTAAAGTATAAAGTAAAATAAGGACTGGACCGCAAGTGGTGTTCAGTGGGGTTCTTTCATGTGTATTTCCGATTGAATGCCTTGGGTCGCGTTACTTTGGACGATCAAGAGTCTACTAATTTCAAAATTCACAAACGGACAAGAGGCACAAAGACTTTTCTATAAATAAGTTTCAAAAGTGGTCCAAGTACAAAATCTTTATTACCTCGCTTCAATTAAAAACAGCAGTTTTAAATAAATAGTCTATAAATTATATTAGAGTGTGAATTCACTTCATAGTAAGCACCAGACTCCAGCAAACATTCTCAAAATAAAATAAATACTGACAGTATATTTTTGCTTGTTAATATTATAAAATAGGTGTCATTTTCAACTAAGCTGTGAATAAATAACATGAAGGTACACAAAATTGCTGGGGAAACTTCAGTCTGAAGAAGGGTTTCGGCCCGAAACGTCGCCTATTTCCTTCGCTCCATAGATGCTGCTGCACCCGCTGAGTTTCCCCAGCAATTTTGTGTACCTTCGATATTCCAGCATCTGCAGTTCCCTTTTGAACACAATAAATAACATGAATCTGGTTAAATGTGTATTGGTAACTTCCAGGAAACTTCTTCAAAACAAAATAAATACTTACAGTATATGTTTACATGTTAATATTATACAAAACAGGTTATCTTTTCAACTATGTAAATAAATAACATAAATCTGGTTAAATGTATATTGGTCACATCTTCAGTTCGCCTCGTTGATTCTTGTCATTAATAGAGGCAATTGTTGTAAACACGCCCTGGTCTCGGCGCGCGTTACTTCCCAGGCGCAGGCGCTGAATCTCTGCAAAAGAGAAACGTTCAGAATCACGCATCAGAGAATGAATAGATTTAGATTGAGTGAAATAATTGCCCGCGGTTCGTTAGATGATAAGATTCAACCGTCTCACCTTCCGTTTAAGAAACTCGCCGAGTTTGCTGAAGTAGTTGTGAACCGCGGCGCTTCTCCGTGGCCGGGTCTCGGAGCCTGTGTTCCTCACACAGTTTTCCAGCTCTCTGATCTGCCCATCCAGGAGAAGCCTGAGATTCTCCACCTTGTCCCGGGGCCTTGTGACCGAGGCCAGGTTCATGCTGTAGATCTTGCTGAATTGACGCAACACTTGGTAGACAACACGGAGCGTGTTCGGGGCCTGCACACAACACAGAGCGACATCAGCGCGGCCATGGACCCGTGAGAACGGCCGGGAGAGGACAATATCACACTCATTTCCAAATCGAATAGTGATCAATAAAAGTCATAGAGCCATAGAGTCATAGTGTGCTACAATGTGGAAGAAACTGAATACAGATGTGTACGTAGGATCTGCAGGTGCTGGTTTACACCCAAGATAGAAGTTGGAGTAACTCAGCAGGTCAGGCAGCATCTCCGGGTAGAAAGAATGGATGAAGTTTCGGATCGAGACACTTCTTCAGACTGAGAGTCCGGGGAGAGGGAGATACAAAGATAAGGAAGGGTAAGAAGTGAAAATGAGACATCAAATGAAAATGTAGAATAGATCATTGTTGGTTAGGCGAAGGTGACAATGAAGTGAACAGTGATAAAATCTAATCTGGGGAGATTCAGAGTGGCCGGAGATCTAGCAAGGGAGAGGGATGGAGGGAGAAGGAAAGCAAGGTTTAATTGAAGTTAGAGAATAATCAATAGATTATGCATGTTTGCAAAAGTTGACTTGAAAACCTTGTATAAACATTTCTGTTGGCACCTTTCCGGCGTGAACACCTCGGTAAGACCAGTTTGAAGAAGGGTCTCGACCCGAAACGTCACCCAATCCTTCTCTCCAGGGATGCTGCCTGCTCACTGATTTACTCCACTATTTTGTGATCTACCTTCGATTTAAACCAGCATCTGCTTGTATAGTTCTTTCCTATACAACTCACAGTTTACTTTGTGTAGGAAGGAACTGCAGATGCTGGGTCGGGAAGCATCTCTGGAGAGTAGGAATAGGTGACGTTTCGGGTCGATACCATTCTTCAGATAAAATCTGACCCGTCGGAAGAAGGGTCTCGATCCGAAACGTCATCTATTCCTTTTCTCCGGAGATGCTGCCTGACCCACTGAGATACTCCAGCATTTTGTGTCATGTTTTACTTTAGCAGTGTCTCTTTCAATCCAAGGATATGAAATCGCTCTTCCCAGAATTGCTGCGTTCGTTGAAAGCCCAGTAGTTGTGGGTATTTATTAAAATGGGCAAAATAATGTGATTATACTTAAACAACCGCGTCCCTGATTAAATTTACATGCGACTAGTACATTCATTGTCCCTGGGAACATTCGCGGATACATTAAATGACGCTTATAAATGCACACTCACCCGTCCTCCCGCCGTGAGTTTGGACAAGTTCAATGTCCTGACTTCCAATGATGTCTTTTCAGCTAGGCACCGCCGGGTCAGGAGGGGTCCCTACAACAGGGGAAACGGTCAAGTCCGGCTCCAGCACACAGTTCATATTCACACCAACATTATCTCTAATAACATTGTTGTTATCGAGCAACCTTTTGGGTTACAACGGACAATTTGAACGTACCCGTCCTTTTTCCCCCTTCTCTCCCCTCCTCTCATCCGACGTGAAGCGGTACAGCTCTGCATGCGGGTTATTAACCGCGTATCCCACACACCGCGTGTTCTCCGCTACGATAGACCAACGAGACGCAGTTTGGGTGACCGCTCTGCTCGGCAAGTGGGAAGTGGAGCTGACTGTTGTCTACTCCATCTACCCACTTCTTCAGCGAGGCTCGCCCGCCCCCTCGCTACATTGATCATTTACTTTATCTGTTCCTGTGAGCCAGACGTTAATAGTGTTCCTTCTGTCTACGCCTCCTCCACACGGCTCGCGCTTACACTGCGACAATCCTGTCCCGCCCTGGTTCTCCGACTAGTTTCACTGTCCTCCTAATTATTTTTACTGATTGTATGCTTCGCTGTCACCTTTCCCTCAGCCAACAATGAACCATTCTGACTTTCCGTGGTCAGCATCTGCACTTCCATATCAGTTTCCTTGGCCCCTAACTCTCAGTCTGAAGAAGGGTCTCGACCCAAAATATAACCCATTCCTTCTCTCCAGATATGTTGCCGGTGGAGTTACTCCAGCATTTTGTGTCCGCCCTCCACTCTCTGATCATTTCCCCTTTCTCTGCAGCTGCAGACGCGCTTCATTGCAAACCTTCTCAGCAGTAGAGAGGCCGTTGAGTTGAAACATTAACGCCGCTTGTCGCGCCACAGAGGCCGCCTGACCCACTGAGAGTTCTACCAGGGTCTAACAACATCACACGAAGTTTAACACTTTACTCACTTTTATGCTACAATGTGATTCTCTATTTACACTTACCATTTTATCCAGCACAATCTGAGCATCCTTATTAATATCCACCTGCACATGCGGACCCCGGCAGCCCTGCGCCAGGACCCCCGCCAACAACACTGGTAAAACGCAGAGTCTCCATGCGTTCGCGAAGGACATGTTCAACCAACCTAGGGACCGTCGGCAGTCTGGAATCTGAGCAGTGGCGAGTCCGGGATTGAGGTCGGAATGCTATATCTGTCCGAGATGACCTGCTTTGCTCTTGGATTGAAATGATAGCCTCTGCTCGAGGCGGTGGGCCCATTTTAAGGTGTACAGCAGGATATTCCTTTGACGTTTCAAAAACAAATCCCTTTTGCTTCTCACCGCAAACTTTGAGGGAATCTTTAATTTCGTTGCGAGCTGACTACAGCTGAAACCTTTCACTTTCTGATCCATTCAAAGAGCGAATTGCCTCTGACCAACAGAGATGTCGGTTGCTTCTCAGTATCTCAGGTGGGATGTTCTTAGATACCGGGATTCACAAAGTCAATTAGTAAAATTCCATTTTATGAATGTTTAATTTTCTATAATTGCAGAATGATTTCAGTGTTGGAAATCATGGTACTGTCTAATGATTAGACGGGGATTTTTTTAGGTGTTCAGGTTCCATTCACCCCTCTCTACTGCAAGAGGAAAACGAAGCCATGTTCTTTGTACCTCCAGTTTCCAACTCCCATGACTCTCAGTCTGAGAGGTCTCTGCCCAAAACTTCATATATTCCTTTCCCCCTGAACTTTACAACTCCCCCCCCCCCCCCCCCATCTGTCGTGGGGTAGACTGAGACTGCCCCCCCCCCCCCCCCCTCAATCTTTTCATATCCCCCAAGACTTTCCACTCCTCACTATAATTTCATGTTTCATGTATTTTGGATTTTTTATGACTGTTGGCAGAACAATTTCCCTCCTGGGATAAATAAAGTTCTATCTTATCCTAAGATGTGTTTTACTTCCATTATGTCCTTGCAGTCCCAACAGGTCGCTGAGTGCGGTGTTGCTGAGCTAATTCTACACATTGCAAATCAGGGGACCACTCATCAGACCCCTTTGGGTGTGACACTGTGGCCATTCCCATAGAAACATTGCATCCAGGTTCAACACAACACTCTGGGCACAGTCCTCCATCTGTGTGTGCCAGCTCGCAGCATTGCTGGAAAAAAACTCACATGATAAGGAATCCAGCGAGATTCGGTGGATCAGATGACGTCTTTACCAAGTTCATGGTCCTTCCACAGCAGTTGATTTTTGATTCCACAGAGTACAAAGGCATGAATTACACCATATATTAAGTTGAGTGGAATTTATTTTCATTGCACAAGTACGATGACAAATCGTGTTTGCAGAAGCATCACAGGCAAACGCACAAAAACAAGTTATACATTAAGCATACATAAATTACCCTCAAAATTTGTAAAAGAGAAAAAACTACCAAAAAAGCAAGAAATCAGTGTAAAAATACAGGCGAGTAAGTCCATGGTAATACCACAGATGGATTGGAGTGTTCTGTTGTCATGGGAGGGTTTAGGTTGTGCAGGTTGGGTCAAGAACCTAATGTTTTGCGGGGAAATAGGCTGATCTTGAGCCTGATGATGTGGGAAGAAGGAATGGCTCAGATGATGACGATTTTTCATGATAGATTCCACCCTTTTGAGGCTTTCAATTGAGAGGAATTCTATGCCTGAAATGGACTGGGCTGTGTCTACCACTCTCTCAAGCCTCTTGCATTCTAATGCATTTGAATTACCATACCAGGCAGCAATGCAACTGCCAGGATGTTTTCTCCAGTCTTTCCGATTGCTACACGACAGGAAGATATACTCGAGGTAGCATGGGTGAAATCTGAACCCAGTCTGTTGACGGGTCTTGACACAAAATGTCACCCACCCTTTTTCTCTAGAGATGCTGACTGACCCATTGAATTCCTCTGTCACTTTGTGTTTATCTTGGGTGAAATTAATGATGGGTCTATCTTAGATGGAGTTTATCGGCATGGATGATTTGGGCCAAAGAGTTTGTTTCTGTGCTGTATGACTCTATGACTACATGAGCGCAGATTATTCGGTCTAAATAAGTTTGGATAATTCCATGAATGATTTTCCTTGAATAATAATAATAATAATAATAATAATAATAATAATAATAATAATAATAATAATAATAATAATAATAATAATAATAATAATAATAATAATAATAATAATAATAATAATAATAATATCTTTTATTGTCATTGCACATCAGTGCAACGAGATTTAGTATGCAGCTTCCAACCGATGTAAAAGAAAAGTAAAATAAATAAATAAGTTGTGCGATGTGATCATCCGAGTGAGATAGTCGGGGGGGGGGGGGGGGGGGGGTGCACTCAGCAGGGCTGGTTCAGAGCCGCTATAGCTCTGGGGATAAAGTTGTTTCTGAGTCTGGAGCTTTGGGCGTAGAAGGCCTTGTAACGTCTGCCGGAGGGAAGTAGTTCGAACAGTCCGTTACAAGGGTGTGAGGAGTCTTTATGGATGCTGACGGCCTTCCTGAGGCACCGTGTGTGGTAGATGCCCTCCAAGGTGTCCCAAGGTGTCCCAATAATCCTCTGCGCTCTGTGGACGACGCGCTGTAGAGCTCTCCTCTCCGCCTCCGTGCAGCTGAGATACCACACAGAGATGCCATACGTTAATATGCTCTCTGTGGTGCAGCGGTAGAACGTTGTCAGCAGCTGTTGGGGCAGACCAGTCTTTTTTTAATGTCCTCAGGAAGAACAGTCGTTGCTGTGCCTTCTTGACCAGCGCAGCGGTGTTGGTGGACCATGTGAGGTCCCCTGAAATGTGAGTGCCCAGAAACTTAAAGCTGGACACTCTCTCCACACTTTCTCCGTAAATGGAGATTGGGGCGTAATCTCCATTATGGGACCTCCTGAAGTCAATAATCAATGAAGATAATGAAGACGAGAAGAAATTTGACAGCGGTTCATAAAATGTTGAGGTATCATGATGCATTTGATAGGAATAACCTTCTTTCTCACAGCAGAGACATCGATAACCAGGCATGTGGTTTTAAAATAAAGGTGGAATAAATAGAGAGGATTTGAGGAGTGTGATGAGGGTCAGTGAGTCAATGTCTGCAAGAGCAGAAGATGCAGAAACCCTCATCACTTTTAAAAGGTACTTGGATATGTAATTGATGACCTGTAACTTACAAGATTTAGAATATTGTGTACAGTTTTTGGCTCATTGTTATAGAAAGATGGCAAGCTGGAAAGGATGCAAGGATGATTCATGAAGATGTTACCAGGACACAAGGTCCTGAGCTATATAGAGTAGTTGACTCTATGACTTGGAGTCCAGGAGGACAAAAAATGATCTTTTAGAGGTGTACAAAAGATAATGGAATGTTGGCCTTCATAACAAGAGGATTTCAGTATAGGACTAAAGAGGTTCTTCTTCTGTTGTATAAGGCTCTGGTAAGACCACATCTGGAGTATTGTGTACAGTTCTGGTCTCCTAATTTGAGGAAGGATATCCTTATGATTGAGGCGGTGCAGCGTAGGTTCAGATTAATTCCTAGATGGCGGGACTGTCATATGAGGAAAGATTGAAAAGACTTGGCTTGCATTCACTGGAGTTTAGAAGGATGAGGGGATATCTTATAGAAACATATAAAATTGTAAAAGGACTGGACAAGCTAGATGCAGAAAAAATGTTCCCAATGTTGGGCAAGTCTAGAACCATGGGCCACAGTCTTAGAATAAAGGGGAGGCCATTTAAGACTGAGGTGAGAAAAAACGTTTTCACCTAGAGAGTTGTGAATTTGTGGAATTCCCTGCCACAGAGGGCAGTGGAGGCCAAATCACTGGATGGATTTAAGAGAGAGTTAGATAGAGCTCTAGAGGCTAATGGAATCAAGGGATAAGGGGAGAAGGCAGGCACGGGTTATTGATTGGGGACGATCTACCATGATCACAATGAATGGCAGTGCTGGTTCAAAGGGCCGAATGACCTCCTCCTGCACCTATTTTCTATGTTTCTATGTTTCTATGTGAGAGAAATAAATCAGGTAAATGCACAGAGTGTCTTGCCCAGAGTAGGGGAATCGAGAACCAGAGGACACAGGTTTAAAGTGAGGAGGGAAACATCTA
Organism: Amblyraja radiata; assembly: GCF_010909765.2. Lineage (NCBI taxonomy): Eukaryota > Metazoa > Chordata > Chondrichthyes > Rajiformes > Rajidae > Amblyraja > Amblyraja radiata. The sequence goes on along the minus strand of NC_045971.1, from coordinate 33,216,948 downwards.
ATAGGAACATGAGGGGTAACTTTTTATATGAAGGGTGGTGGGTATATAAAACATGCTGCCGTAGGACGTATGTGTAGGAAAGAAATGCAGATGCTGGTTTAAATCGAAGGTAGGCACAAAATGCTGGAGTAACTCAGCGGGACAAGCAGCATATCTGGAGAGAAGAAATGGGTGATGTTTCGGGTCAAGACCCTTCTTCAGACTGAAGATCAGTCCTTCTTACCAGAGATTTTGCCTTGTCCCGATGAGTTACTCCAGCATTTTGAGTCTATCTGCTGTAGGAGATAGTTGAGGCAGGATCAATCACAACGTTTAAGAAATATTTACATGGATAAATAAGGGAAGTGGGATTAGTGTAGATCAGTGTGGGCAAGTTAGGCCGATGGGCCTCTTTCCACACTGTATGACTCTATGACTCTATCTAATTTGTGGAACTAGCACAGAAGAGGAGATGAGGCCGGGGGGAGACAATCCATGACAATCTCGGCGAGGTCAAGCAGCATTTGTGGAAGACATGTATTGGTGATATTTTGAGTCAGATCTCTTCTTCAAAGAGCTACACTACAAACCATTTCCAAAGGCACAAGATTAATGATCTGTTTCCATGCTTAATAGTTTCTTGATTTCATGCTTTATATCTTGATTATAATACCCATAATATAAACACATATGTATTGTTTCTATGAGTTATAAATGAAAATTAATTGTAATGGTACTTTGAAAAGAACAGGAAGTTAAAGAACAATGGTTTTGAAACCAATTCTGGAAAACATAAACCACATTTCTCTTTATGATGATGATTGATGTTTTAAGTATTTCCAGCAGTTTCTGTTTTAATTTCACATTTATTTTGTATGTAACTCCTTCTGATCCTTGAGCAGCTGTACCTATGTATGTCCCACATCCATGTTCTTCAGGGACGCTGCCTGACCCACTGCTGCCTGACCCACTGCAGTACTCCAGTACCTTGTGATATGTAAAAAGGAAAAGATTATTGAAGACAAATATAGGTCCCTCACAATCAGAAACATGTGAATTTTTAATGGGAAACAAATAAAGGACAGAACAGTTAAACAAATACTTTGGTTCTGTCTTCAATAAGGAAGACACAAACAATCTACCTGAAATACCAAGGGACCGAGGATCTGGTGGGTGGGAGGGGGGCACTGAAGGGAATTCATATTAGACAGGAATTGGTTTTAGGTATACTGTTGTATACCTCGTTTGAGTCTCACTGGGGCTCAAATGACAATAAATTTGTATTGTATTGTATTGTATTGTATTGTATATTGTTGGGACTGAAGGCAGATAAATCCCCAGGGCATGATGCATTGGTGATCATTTTCCCGTTCTCTCGACTCTACATCAATTCTGTAGGACTGGAGGGTAGCCAATGTAACTCCTCATTTTATGCGTGAAAACGGGTAATTATAGACCAGTTAATCTTACATTGGTAGTGCGGAAGATGCTTGAGTCGATTGTTAAAGATTGTTAAAGCAGCGCATTTGGAAAGCAGTGACAGGATTGGTCAAAGTCAGCATGGATTTATGAAGGGGAAATCATGCTTGACCAATCTTGTGGAGTTCTTCAAGATGGAACAAGTAGAATGGGTAAGGGAGAGCCAGTGGTTGTGGTGTATCTGGAAATTCAAGAAGCCTTTGACAAGGTCCCACACAAGAGATTAGTATGCAAAAATAGAGCACATGGTATTGTGGGTAGGGTATTGACATGGATAGAAAACAGGTTGGCAGACAGGAAGCGAAGAGTAGGAATTAACGGGTCCTTTTCAGAATGGCCGGCAGCAATTCGTGGGGTGCCACGAGGCTCGGTGCTGGGACCCCAGTTATTTACAATATATATTAACGATTTAGATGAGGGAATTAAATGGGAATTAAATGTGACATCTCCAATTTTGCGGATGACACAAAGCCGGACGGCAGTGTGAGCTGCAAAGGGAATACTATAAGCCTGCAGGATGACTTGGATAGGTTGGGTGAGTGGGTAGATGCATGGCCGATGCAGTATAATGTGGATAAATGTGAGATTATCCACTTTAGTGTCAAGAACAGGTAGGTAGATTTTTTTTTCTGAATGGTGTCATATTAGGAAAATGGGAGGTACAACAAGACCTGGGTGTGTTTGTACATCAGTCACTGATAGTAAGCATGCAGATCCAGCAAGCAGTGAAGAAAACTTAAGGCCATCATTGGGAAAGGATTTGAGTTTTGGAGCAAGGAGGTCCTACTGCAGTTGTACTGGGCCCTGGTGAGACTGCACCTGGAGTATTCTGTGCAATTTTGGTCTCCTAATTTCAGGAAGGACATTATTGCTATTGAGGGAGTGCAGTGTAGATTCACCGGGATGGCGGGATATGATGAAAGAATTGGTCAACTGGGCTTGTATTTACTGGAATTTAGAAGGATGACTGGGCATCTTATCGAAACATGTAAAATTCTTAAAGGATTGTACAGGCTAATTGCAGGAAAAATTTTCCCGATGTTGGGGGATTCCAGAACCAGGGGTCACAGTTTAAGAATAATGGGTAGGCCATTTAGGACTGAGATGAGGAAAAACTTCTTCACTGCTGTATCTCTTAATTCTAAATTTATTCATATTTACAAAATTTATAAAAATTGAAACTGCCCTTTATATTGTATATTTAATTCATAAGAATTATGTGGAATTCCCTGCCACAGGAGGCCAATTCACTGGATGGTTTCAAGAGAGAGTTAGATTTAGCACTTAGGGCTAAAGGAATCAAGGGATATGCAGAAAAAGCAGAAACGGAGTACTGATTTTTGATGATCAGCCATGATCATATAGAATGGTGTTGCTGGCTCAATGGGCCAAATGGCCTTCTCCTATCTTTCCGTTTCTTTGTCTAAACCAGCATCTACTGTTCTTTGTTTCTAAATTAAGATGGCTAAACTGGGTTTGAACCTAAACAGAAAAACAGTCTTATTTGACGAGAACAGAAGCAATAGGAGGGAGATGGCTCTCAGACATAGGATTCAACTACTTACCCAAACACAACAGCTGGGGTCACACAAGGGCTAAGGTCTAAGACTCAGAAGAGGAAACTCTGGATTGTGAATATAAAGGTGAGCCACAAGTTTGGAACTTACAACATTGTGTCTAGCTGATCGTATGCTAATAAGAGCCCATGATACTGGCAATGATATATTGACATGGATGGAAGATTGTTTGATAGTCGCAAAGCAATATTTAGGGATAAGGGAGTTATTTTATGTTGGCAACATAATCCAGATCTCTCAGTTCCCTGCATATCCATGTACCTCTCCAGAAGTCTCTTAAATGCCATTATCTTATCTGCCTTCACCACCACCCCTGACAGTGTGTTCCAGGATCCACCCCCTGTGCAACAATCTTGCCCACTCACATTAAAGGTGAGTATTTGATAGTTCCTGGATAACAAAGTTTTGATTGCCTACCTTATCTTTGCCTCTCATAATTTTATACACCTCTGTCAAGTGTCCCTTCAACCTCTGACATTGCAGAGAAAACAATCCAAGTCCATCCTACTTCAACTATTATCCACTAATCCAGGCATCATTCTGAAGAAGGGTCTCGAACCAAAACGTCACCCATCCCTTCTCTCCAGTCTGTCCTGCTGCCTGTCCCGCTGAGTTACTCCAGTATTTTGTGTCTACCTTCGATTTAAACCAACATCTGCAGTTTTTTCCTAATCATTCTGGTAAACCTTCTTTGCACCATTTATAAAGCCTTCACGTCCTCCCTGTATGTAGGTGACCAGAACTGCACACAATATTCCAAATGTGGCCAAATCAGATTGTTAAGATGCTGCATCATGATGAAGACAATGAAGGCAAGAATACAACATGTCTTCTTTAAGAAGCCGTTCATTCTGGTAGGAAGAACAAAAGGGCAGGGAATTATGTAAAATTGAGAAAATCCACAATGCAGCAGCACAAAAAGATTTGGATGTCCATAGATATTGAAACATCTAAGATGGTTAGGGGACAAGAAGGAATAAATGCCAAGACAACACTCATGGGAGAATCTAGCAACAGAGACATGATCTTAGAATAAGGGGTGTCCACCTACTGTAAGTCTGCGTCGATGAAGAATTTCATCCCTCAGAGGGTGGTCCATCTTGCGAAATATTTGGAGAGAGAGCTGCATCAGGAGAGTTCTCCAAAAATATGTAACATTGAGCTGTGTAGATTTCTGCTTGGTAAAGGAACAGAGGGTTATTGTAAAAGGAATGGGGATGGATTTGAGAAAAGAATCAGCCATGATTCTATTGAATGTTACAGCTGGCTTCTTTGTCTGCGTGGATTCCTCCTGTTCCCACATGGTCAAGAGTCAAGATTCAAGAGTGTTTTATTGTCATATGTCCCAGATAGAACAATGAAATTCTTACTTGCCTCAGCACAACAGAAAATGTAAACATAGTACTTTGTAAACAGTGTGATAAACGAGAGAAAAAAAAGTTATGTGTGTATATATACACATATTCACACACACACACACACACACACACACACACACACAAACACACACACACACACACACACACACACACACACAAACAAACACACACACACACACACACACACACACACACACACACACACACACACACACACACACACACACACACACACACACACACACACACACACACACACACACACACACATATATATATATACACACATACACACACACACACATATATATATATACACACATACTCAAAAAACAAACAATAGTAGTGCAATAATAATAATAATAATAATAATAATAATAATAATAATAATAATAATAATCATCATCATAATATTGTAGTTCAGAGCTTATTTGAGGTTATTGTGTTTAATAACCTGATGGCTATTTCTTACGAAATTCTGGGGTCTCTCTCATTAAATGCTATTATTTAGAAGAATTACATATTTCCCCTAACAGCCCACAGTAATGCGGGTGGAACAGCAGTGCAGTTGGTATCGCTGCTCTCCAATGGGTAACATGGATTCAATCCTGACCTTTTTGTGTGGAATGTGCACATTTCTATTATGATGGTGTGGGTTTTCTCTGGGTTCTTCAGTTTTTTCCCCACAAGCAAAAGTCATATGGGATGGTCATTATAAATTTCCCATTAGTATATAGGTGAATGATATAACTTGGAGGGGGGGATATGAGGCAAAAACATTTGAATTAATGTTGGACTAGTATAAATGGGTGGATGGACTCACTGGGCAGTAGGACATCTTTCTCTGCTAAACTATTCTACATGTTTCTGATATTCTTTCTTTTCAGGAGTTGAGAATGGGATGATGTTGAGAGTGTGGTTTACTTTAGTTTTTTTGTTTAGTTTAGATATTCAGCGCAGAAACAGGCCTTTTGGAACACCGTGTCTGCACCACCCCACACATTAGCACGATCCTGCACATATGGACATTTTACTATTTTTACCAAAGCCAATTAATCTACAAACCTGTACGTCTTTGGAGTGTGGGAAGAAACCGGAGGACTCGGAGAAAACCGACACGTCACAGGGGGAACGTACAAACTAAATGCATACAGTATACAAGTCGCCCCGTGAGAAAGCCCCATTACGATCAAACCTAGGTCCCTGGCAACTCTACCGTCGTGCTGCCGTGCCTTGTCGTGTTCAGGTTGAGGCTATAGAAGGGACTTAATCTAGTATTCTGAAGGTTATATATCGTCTTCTGCCATTGTAGCATTTCACATTTCCCATAACCAGCCAATGTGTGTAAAATATTTTTAGGTTCAGCAAGAAACTGCAATATTTGTGTTGGGAAACCTAGCTTTCAAAAGGGTCTTGACATTGAATTTTGTTGGTGGTTTAAGCTTCCTTCCTTACCTATGCAGGAGAATACTTATTGACCAACTACATACACTGACAAATCTCACTCCTCACAGTTGATTGAAATAAGGTGAAAGTGACACTCAGGCTGAAAGCAATGGTGAAACCTGCAGAAGGCTGGCGATGATTAGTGGAGATCACTGCATCACCACCGTGAGAAAGGGAACCAAAGACAAAGAAAATATCAGGGACAACTATTCAAATACTCTTGCAGGAAATGTATTAGGTTGTGGCAACAGAGGGGCATCTGATCAACTCATTCCATAATCAAGTAGGACTGTGTTCCTTGAAATGTTGGAGGCCTAACATTGGGTGATCTAAATAGTGTATAAAATCATGAGGGGACAGATAGTGTGATTGCACATTTTTCTTTTTCCATGGGAGGGGAATCAAGAACCAGAGGACATAGGATTTACGGTGTGAGTTGCAAGATTTAATAAGAACTGAAGAGGCAACTTTTCAAAACAGATAGTGCTGGGTGTATGGAAAGAGCTACTGATGTACTTGAGGCAGGTACTATAACAGCATTTAAAATACATTTACACAGGTAGATGGATAAGAAAGGGACAGAGGGATGTGGCCAGGTAATACAGGCCTAGATACGGCATTTTGGTTGGCATTGACAAGTTGGTGCAAAGGGCCTGTTTCCGTTAAATGACTATAACTCTAAAGTGTTAATTAACGCAAACCGCTCCTGTACACTTTACAGTTTGTTTACAGAGGGTCTCTTGTTTAATGCTCTCTCCTTTACTCAGCAGGTGATCTAAAGAGTTCAAATAGGAAAGGAAAAAATACTGAAAGGGAGATTAAGAAATAAATCAAAGGAACGTAAGCAAAAAAATCAAAGAATCTTGAAATCATATATCACTATTCTTTGAAAGAATAATTCAAATAGGTTAGTTTTATTTGTAAAAATCCTCATTCCACATATGTATTTCATGGAGATAAAGAGTAATGGATTCAGACAGGACAGGGAAATGGGCCACTTGGACCACCATTCCATGTTGACCGTCAAGAAACCATCTACACTAATCCCACTGCCAACACTTGGTCTGTAGCCTGCTGTACTTTGGTAATTCATGTAGTTGGCTTGGTGCTTTTAAAATGGTGTCAGAGTACCTGCATCCACCATCTTCTCAGAAAGTGTTCTCGATTACAAACACCATGTAGGTCATTTTATTCCCATCAGAACCCCTTCTACACTCATACACCTCACCTTAAACCAAGTCATCTGGTTTTCTTTTCTCCCCAAAGTAAGGAAAGGTTTCTCACTATCTACCCGACCTATGTCGGCATAATTTTGTAATTCTCAATCATGTTGCTTTTCACATGCCTGAGGACTGGAAGGCAGCCAATGTAACCCCACTTTTTAAGAAGGGAGGGAGAGAGAAAAGGAAATTATAGACCAGTTAGCCTTATATCGGCAGTGGGGAAGATGCTTGCATCGATTAATAAAAATGTAATAGCAGCACATTTGGAAAGCAGTGACAGGATCAGTCAAAGTCAGTATAGATTTATGAAGGGGAAATCATGCTTAATTAATCTTCTGGAAATTTTTGAGTATGTAACAAGTAGAATGAATAAGGGAGAGCAAGTGGGTGTGTTGATTCCAGACTTTCAAAAAGCCTTTGACAAGGTCCCACACAAGAGATTAGTGTGCAAAATTAGTGCACATGGGACTAGGGTATTGACATGAATCGAGAACTGTTTGGCAGACAGGAAGCAAAGAGTAGAAATTAATGGGTCCTTTTCAGAATGGCAGGCAATGACTAGTGGGGTGCTGCAAGGCTCAGTGTTGTGACCCCAGTTGTTTACAATATATATTAGTGATTTAGACAAAGGAATTAAATGAAACATCTCCAAGTTTGTGGATGACACAAAGCTGGGTGGCAGAGTGAGCTGCGAGGAAGATGTTATGAGGCTGCAGGGTGACTTGGATAGGTTGGGTGAGTGGGCAGATGCATGGCAGATGCAGTATAACGTGGTTAATGTGAGGTTATCCACTTTGGTGCCAAAAACTGGGAGGCAGATTATTAACTGAATGGTGTTGAAAGGAACTGCAGATGCTGGTTTAAACCGAAGATAGACACAAAAAGCTGGAGTAACTCAGCGAGTTAGGCAGCATCTCTGGAGTGAAGGATTGGGTGACGTTTCGGGTCGGGACCCTTCTTCAGACTGAATGAGCACCCGAAACGCACCCATATGAGGAACCAAGGGTTTGACTGGACTTGAATTCACTAGAATTTAGGATGAGAGGGGATCTTAGAGAAACATAAAATTCTGAAGGGATCGGACAGGCCAGATGCAGGAAAATGTTCCCGATGTTGGGGGAGTCCAGAACCAGGGGTCATAGTTTAAGAATAAGGTAGGCCATTTAGGACTGAGATAGGCCATTTAGGACTGAGATGAGGAACATTTTTACACCCAGAGAGTTGTGAATCTGTAAAATTCTCTGCCCTGAAAGGTGGTGGAGCCCAATTCATTGGATGTTTTCAGGAGAGAGTTATATTCAGCTCTTCAAGCTAGCAGAATCAAGGGATGTATGGATAAAATAGGAATGGGGTACAGATTTTGGATGATCAGCCATGATCATATTGAATGGAGGTGCTGGCTCGAGGGACCGAATGGCCTACTCCTGCACCTATTTTCTATGTTTCTACATTTCTACAACAAACCAAAACTATACAATCTCTTGACATTACTGAACAAATCAATCCTGGCAGCGTCCTGGTTAATCTCCTCTACTCCACCTCCATGAGCATTCATATCTTCTTGTGCTGAGATCCCAGGAACTGCATTGAACACTCAAACTGTGGGATAACAAAACCTCGACAAAATGTTAGCATGAGCTCCATGCTCCATACCCAGTCTTATGAAGCTCAAAATCCCAAATGCTTTCTTAACCACCGAATCTACCTTAGTACACAGAACAGTACAACACAGAAAAATACACTACGGCCTACAATGTACATGTTGAATATAATACCAAGACCCATCAATTATCTACGTGCACATAACCCATATCCCTCCATTCCCTGCATATCCATATGCCTATCCAAAAGTCTTCAGCCACTATTGCATCTGTTTCGTCCGATCCCTGGCAGTGTGTTCCAGCCACTCACTTCCCTCTGTGCAAAAAACCTGCCCACACACATACCTTTGCCCCTCTCACCCTTAAGCTACACCCTCTGATATTTGATTTTTCCATCCTGGGAAAAATATTCTGACTGTCTACCCTATCTACACTTCTCACAATTTTATAAATGCACAGTTTGGAAACCACTGCAACTTGAAAGTTTGTTTAAAAGTGTCATATTTGGAAACCGTAGTTAATTCCACCATAATTTGACCATGAAGTAAGATTTTTGAGTTGGAGTTTGAGTTTAGTTTATTGTCCACAAATGTTACCTCATCTTGATTACTCTATATGCCAGATTCTGATGCGCTCTAGCTCCATGATAGTAAGCCAGTATGTAGAAGATCCTGCTGAATCAAACAGATCAATGTTAGCATCTGGCAGTGATGAATATTCTGTTGTGTCAGTGCCTTGTTTTGAATTAAAATCACAATTAAAAATTAATGTGGCTGGCCATTTAGAACGGAGATGAGGAAATACTTTTTCACCCAGCCTGTTGTGAGTGTGGAATTCGCTGCCTCAGAAGGCAGTGGAGGCCAATTCTCTGGATGCTTTCAAGAGAGAATTAGGTAGTTCTTAACGATAGCGGAGTCAAGGGATATGGGGAGAAAGTAGGATTGGGGTACTGATTGTGGATGATCAGCCATGATCACAGTGAATGACGGTGCTGGCTCGAAGGGCTGAATGGCCTACTCTAGCACCTATTGTCTATTGTCTATTGTCTATTATCTATTGTCTATAGTCTATAAGCAGTTGTGTGATTAAAAATCAATAAAAGGTATATGTGTGGTACATGGCTATAATATACACCCTGGGCATGTGGTCATAAGACATGTTCATGTTTCCAAATGACCCAGACCAACAATGACATTTGGAAATAATTAAAAATGAAAAGTTATTCATTAAAAACAAAATGTAATACAATATTAATTAACATAGGTCTTGACCTGGAATTACATATTGTATAAGCTGTAAAATTTAATTAGGTGAAGGCATTGCAATAAGTGAACTGGATGTGTTTGGCACACCATATATACAGAGATCACCGCAAATCAGGGAAAAGGTTTCAGGTTTGCATATCCACACTTTGAAGGCCTAAATAAATGGTACTCCTCAAAAAATGACACAGATGACTGCTGGATGGAATAATGCTCATCTGCTGAGTTTTCAATAACCAAAACAGAGACGCTGCCACGGAAAACAAGATCAAAATTAAAGCTGCTATTCCCTTTCAGAGGGGTTTCAATCCACAATTCTGATTATAACTGCGACCAACCAATCAATTCAGCCCATCTGAAAACGTGATAATATATTTAATGTGCAAAAAATATAACTTTATGAAATAAATTAATTAATTTAATATTATAATTTTCTATGAACATGTCACTTGAAAATATATGTATTGCTTTTGTTATTTTTGATTTGACATATAGTACAAATAAGTTGAATGAATTAATCATAATCAGTTATTGAGTCATCGAGTCATAGAGTCATACCACATGGACTTGAATACGACTAAGATGTCACACTAGACACTTGTCCCACCTGCCTGCATTTGTCACATACCCCTCTAAATCTTTACAATGAATGTATCTGTCTAAAATTATTTTAAATGTTGTCATAGTACCCCCTCAACTACCTCCTCTGGCAGCTTGTTCCACATAACCACCAGATAAATTGTGTGAAAAATTCCCCCCCAGGTTCCTCTTTCTCCTCTCACCTTTAACCTATGCCCTCTACTTCTTGATGTCAATGTCCATCTACCCGACATGATCTTACTTCGGTTATAGCGGACAAATAAGCCCATGCCTTGTGGGGCCGTTCTGTCATTTAATTGAATCTGATTACGGATAAAGAATGAAATGTAATTGCAGAGGCGCCGTCTTCATCAGAGGAGTGGATAGAGATAATGTCACCGCAGATATTTTGAAGAAAATCGTACGCGCCTTGGCAAACAGGGAACATGCTAATTACAGAATTCAGAAAAATATATATCAGGCAAAATGGGAGACATAATGGGGAACTTAAATTTAATAGGAATATATATTGAGTGAATCAACATGGAAAGACGGGCCAACCAAGTGATTCTGTCTTGAGGGGAAGAAAAAGCAGAGCAACAGTGTTAAAGCTGATGTATATTCACAGATGTTTAAGGGCAAGTTGATAAACGAACAAGTAAACGCTTTGGAGAGAATGCAGGTGCATTTTTAGTAAAGTGAGATAAAGCGTAAATGATGGGCAGATATTTCAATATTCACTCAACAGGCAACCGGCTTGGCTGCCCGCTATAACCGGATATTAATATAACCGCTATAAGGCGCGGTGGTAGAGTTTCTGACTTTAGACCAGAGGCCCAGATTTGAACCTGACTACAGGTGATGTCTGCAAGGAGTTTGCACGTTCTCCCCGTGACCTGGGTTTTCTCCGGGTGCTCCGGTTTCTTCCCACACTCCAAAGACATGCAGGTTTGGAGGTTAATTCGCTTGGTAAAATTGCAAATTGCCCCTAGTGTGTGTAGGATAGTATTAGTGTACGGGGATCGCTGGCGCGATTCGGTGGCCTGTTTCCGCTCTGTATCTCGGTGGGCATGTTTCCGCTCTGTAACTCCAAACTAAACTACACATCTTCTGATATTTCGGATGTTCATAATAAGCTTTAACATCTCACTATTCACAAACCCACTAACCAGGCATCAAGTAGCGCATTATAGCTATTTGAATTATTCGCTAATATTGTCTCACGATTTTCAACAGTTACAGTCAGGGGTGGGGAATCTAGAGGTATGAAAAAGCACAAAGTACATGGCTTTGTTTCACCCTTGCAGTCGTGAGGGATCAATAGAGTCTGAACTGTCAAAAAAAAAATCCCCGTCTAATCAAGATAGTACCTTGATTTCCAATACTGAAATCATTCTGCATTGATATAAAATTAAACATGCATAAAATGGAATTTTACTAATTGGCTTTGTGAATCTCGGTATCGAAGAACATCGTACCTGAGATCCTGAGAACCAACCGACCTCAATTAAGTCTCTGTTGGTCAGAGGCAATTCGCTTTGAATGGAGCAGAAAGTGAAACGGTTCAGCTGTAGTCAGCTCGCAACGAAATTAAAGATTCCCTCAAAGAATTGCGGTGAGAAGCAAAGGAGATCTGTTTTTGAAACGTCAAAGGAATATCCTGATGTACACCTTAAAATGGGCCCATCACCTCGAGCAGAGGCTACCATTTCAATCGAAGAGCAAAGCAGGTCATCTCGGACAGATATTGCATTTCGACCTGAATCCCGGTCTCGCCACTGCTCAGATTCCAGTTGGTTGGTTGAACATGTCCTTCGCGAACGCATGGAGACTCTGCGTTTTACTAGTGTTGTTGGCGGGGGTCCTGGCGCAGGGCTGCCGGGGTCCGCATGTGCAGGTGGACATTAATCAGGAAGCTCAGATTGTGCTGAATGAAATGGTAAGTGCAAATAGAGAATCACATTGTAGCATTAAAGTGAGTAAAGTGTTAAACTTCGTGTGATGTTGTTAGACCCTGGTAGAACTCTCAGTGGGTCAGGCGGCCTCTGTGGCGCGACAAGCGGCGTTAATGTTTCAACTCAACGGCCTCTCTACTGCTGAGAAGGTTTGCAATGAAGCGCGTCTGCAGCTGCAGAGAAAGGGGAAATGATCAGAGAGTGGAGGGCGGACACAAAATGCTGGAGTAACTCCACCGGCAACATATCTGGAGAGAAGGAATGGGTTATATTTTGGGTCGAGACCCTTCTTCAGACTGAGAGTCAGGGGAGAAGGAAACTGGGGATATGGAAGGGTGAGGTGAAAATGAAAGAATAAAGCACTAATGATCTGGACTGCACTTCTTCCCACCCTGCTTCCTGTAAGGACTCTATCCTCTACTCCCAATTCCTCCATCTACGTTGCATCTGCATCCAGGATGAGGTTCCAAACCAGGGCATCGGAGATGTCTTTAGGGAACGGGGATTCCCCTATTCGACTATAGATGAGGCTCGCACTAGGGTCTCTTCTATATCCCGTAGCTCCACTCTCACTCCCCCCCCCCACGTAACAAGGAGAGAGTCCCCCTTGTCCTCACCTTCCACCCTACCAGCCGTCACATACAACCGATAATACTCAGCCATTTTCGCCACCTCCAACGGGATCCCACCGCTGGCCACATCTTCCATCTCATCCCCTTTCGGCTTTCTGCAGAGACCGCTCCTTCCGTAACTCCCTGGTCAATTCGTCCCTTCCCATCTAAACTACCCCCTCCTCTGGTACTTTCCCTTGCAACCGCAGGAAATACTACACTTGTCACTTTACCTCCCCCCTCGACTCCATCCAAGGACTCAAGCAGTCTTTCCAGACGAGGCAGAGGTTCACCTGCACCTCGTCCAACCTCATCAATCCCATCCACTGCTGGAGGTGTCAACAGGCTTGCCGATCGCTTCGCCCAACACCTCCGCACAGTTCGCATTAACCAACCTGATCTCCAGGTGGCTCAGCACTTCGACTCCCCCTCCCATTCCGAATCCGACCTTCTGTCCTGGGCCTCCTCCATGGCCAGAGTGAGTCCCACCGCAAATTGGAGGAGCAGCACCTCATATTTCGCTTCGGTAGTTTACACCCCAGCGGTATGAACATTGACTTCCCCAATTTCTTTCTCCCTCCTTCCCCTCTCCTTCCCAGCTCTCCCACAGCCCACTGCCTCCACCTATTCCTTTCCTTTAGAGATGCTGCCTCACCCGCTGAGTTTCTCCAGCATTTGTATCTACCTTCGATTTTTCCAGCATCTGCAGTTCCTCCTTAAACAAAGGAAATTGGCTGAGGCGGAGGTGATAACGATGCATACAAACAGTAAAATTGATCAGCCCAGTAAAACTATTCAGAAAAGGAGGGAGGAACAGGGTTGACGCATGGACCATGGGCACCAGTGTAAGGGGAGCAGAGTCATGTGGAGGAGGTGTAGACAGAAGGAAAACAATGAAGTCTGGCGCATCGGGAACAGATAAAGTAAATGGATTCTGTTCGTTCTGGTGAGGGGCCTTGGAATTGCTGTTGAATTCGATGTAGTCCGGATGGCGCTAATGTAGCGAGTGGGCGGGTGAGCCTCGCTGATGGAGTGGGTAGACGGAGTACACGACTGAACTTAAGTTTCAGCAGACTAGGTGTACGGGATACGCGGTGCGATAAACTGCATGCAGAGCTGTACCGCTTCACGTCGGATGAGAGGATGGGAAGGGAGAGGAGGAGACCAAAGGGCGGATGCGGTCAAATAGTCAGGTGCAATCCAAAAGGTTGCCCGACAGCAAACAATGTTATTAAAGATAATGTTGCTGTGTGTGAATTGTGTGCCGGAGCCGGACTTGACCGTGTCCCCTGTTGTAGGGAGCCCCCCTGACCCGGCGGTGCGCAGCTGAAAGGACATCATTGGAAGTCAGGACATTGAACTTGTCCAAACTCATGGAGAGAGGACGGGTGAGTGTACATATATTAGCGTCGTTTAGTCTCGCCGCCAATGCTCTCGGGAACAATTAATATACGGGTCGGATATATTCTTAATCTGGGACGCGGTTTTTCATATTATTGTGTCCATGTTAATAAAGACACAACACAACTGGGTTTTCAACGAGCGAAACAGTTCTGTGAAGAACGATTTCACGTCCTTTGATTGAAGGAGTTGGTCAGCTAAAGTAAAATATGACACAAAATGCTGGAGCAGCTCAGCGGGTCAGGCATCATCTCTGAAGGAAAGGAATAGGTGACGTTGCGGGTCCAGACCCTTTCTTCGACGGGTCAGTTTCTGTCTGTAGCAGGAACTCGATCCAAAACGTCACCTATTCATTTTATCCAGAGATGCTGCTTGACCCGCTGACTACTCCGCATTGTGTGTCTATCTTCGGTGTAAACATGCATCTGCTGTTCGTTCCTACACAAAGTAAAACACGAGTTTCCTCACCGAGCTGCTAACGCTGTAAAGTTGCCAACAACAATGTTTAGACAAGGTTTTCCAGACAACTGTAAACATCCATTGATCTCTATTCGATTTAGAAATAAGTGTGATATTGTCCCCTCCCGGCCGTTCTCACGGGTCCATGTCGCTCTGTGTTGTGTGCAGGCCCCGAACACGCTCCGTGTTGTCTACCAAGTGTTGCGTCAATTCAGCAAGATCTACAGTATGAACATGGCCTCGGTCACATGGCCCCGGGACAAGGTGGAGAGTCTCAGGCTTCTCCTGGATGGGCAGATCAGAGAGCTGGAAAACTGTGTGAGGAACACAGGCTCCGAGACCCGGCCACGGAGAAGCGCCGCAGTTCACAACTACTTCAGGAAACTCGGCAAATTTCTTAAACGGAAGGTGAGCCGGTTGAATCTTATCATCTAACGACCCGCGGGCAATTATTTCACTCAATCTAAATCTATTCATTCTCTGATGCGTGATTCCGAACGTTTCTCTTTTGCAGAGATTCAGCGCCTGCGCCTGGGAAGTAACGCGCGCCGAGACCAGGGCGTGTTTACAACAATTGCCTCTAGTAATGACAAGAATCAACGAGGCGAACTGAAGATGTGACCAATATACATTTAACCAGATTTATGTTATTTATTTACATAGCTGAAAAGATAATCTATTTTTATAATATTAACATGCAAACATATACTGTAAGTATTTATTTTGTTTTGACGAAGTTTCCTTGAAGTTACCAATATACATTTAACCAGATTTATGTTAATTATTTGCATAGTTGAAAAGATCGCCTATTTTTTATAACATTATCATGCAAACATGTACTGTAAGCATTTATCTTGGGTTGATGAAGTTTCCCGGAAGTCACAAATACACATTTAACCTGATTCATGTTATTTATTCACATTTTAGTTGAAATTGACACATATTTTATAATATTAACATGCAAAGATTGACTGTCAGTATTTATTTTGTTTTGAGGATGTGTTGGAGTCTGGTGCTTACTGTGCAGAGAATATACACCTTAATATAATTTGTAGACTATTTATTTTAAACTACTATTTTTAATTGAAACGAGGTAATAAAGATTTTGTACTTTACCATTTTTGAAACTGAAAAGTCTTTGTCTGTGAGTGGTGAAATGAGTCGATTCTTTGTGATTGAAGTTTATCCCAAAGTATCGCGACCCTCTGGCATTGAGTCGGACATATCCCTCACCTTTTACTTTCTCTACTCCTGAAAAGAACTTTACTTACATTCGCGGTCTAGTTTTTACTTACTTCAGACTTTACTTCAGACTTTCGAGATGCAACGCGGAGACAACGCTTTCGGCACACTGAGTCGGCGCAGACCAGTACACTAGCACTATCATCCTGTACACCAGCACTATCTTACACGCACAGGGGCAATTTACATTTGTGTTTACTGAGGCTAAGTAACCATTAAACTTGTAGGACGGAACTGCAGATGCTGGGTTTCACCGAAGGTAGACACAAAATGCTGGAGTAACAGCGGACGCAGCATCTCTTGGAAAAGGGATTAGGTGAAGTTTCTAGTCGAGACCCTTCTGGACCCGAAACACCCCTTGTCTCCAGTATTCTGGATGACCAGTTGAGTTGCTCCAGCATTTCATCATCTCTTTGCAGTCGGTAGAGGTCGCTAGGTGCGAATTAATTGCATATCTACATCAGGGGAACATGCGTTTAAGAAAGAACTGCAGATGCTGGTAAAATCGAAGGTAGATACAAAATGCTGGCGAAACTCAGCGGGTGAGGCAGCATCTATGAAGAAGGGTCTCGACCCGAAACGTCGCCTATTCATTCTCTCCATAGATGCTGCCTCACCCGCTGAGTTTCTCCAGCATTTTGTAAAAACCTTTAGGGGAACATAGATCAGGCTCCTTCGGGTCTGACACTGTTGCCTTTCCCATGGAAACATTGCATGCAAGTTCAGCATCAGTCTGGGCAGAGTCCTACACCTGTGTGTGCCTGCTCGCAAAATTCATTGCTGGACACACCTTACACAAGATGTTCAGCGAGATTCAATGGATCATAGGGCATCTTTGACCAAGTTCATGGTCCGACCGCAGCAGTTGGTATCAGTATTACTTCCACAGAGTACAAAGACACGGAATAACATGAACGATTTCTCAGACCACAGATCAAGTCGAGTGGAGTTTATTGTCAATGCACAAATACGCCGAGCAACAGGTACAATGAAAAATCTTGTTTGTAGTAGTACCATAGGCACAAAGACAAACAGTCAAAACAAATTCGATGCCTTCCTACACCAAACAAATTATACATTAAGTATACATCAATTATCCACAAAACATGTGAAATAAAGTAAACTGCGCAACAACAAAAAAAATGTCAGTGCAAAAACACAAAATGCAAGAGATGGATTGGAGTGCACCCTTGTCATGGCAGGACCGGTCATGAACCTGATCATTTGCAGGAAAATCGCTGTTCCTCAGCCAGGTGATATGGGACTTCAGGGTGAAGAAGGAATGGCCCTAGTGGTGCAGATCCTTCATAATTGTGTTGTGTTCGATAAATCACCGGATTTGGACAAATAAGAGTGTGAATAACAAGGTATTTTATTAAACTTCTAAATAAAATATGGCACATAGGCTCACGTATCCGCATATACACTGTCAAACCCCGAGTACACGCCACAGGATGTTCCTGTTGTTGATCACCTGGTACCCGTTCGCTGGGGCTCCTCTTGGAAGGGCGCCGGACACCATCCTTTACGGCATTTCTTATCTGCCATACCCACTCCCGGAGACAATCATAAGCCCCCCTTTGTCCGCGGCGATCCGCCCAACGTGTTTTGCTCAGCAAACTCAGACGTTCCCCGGCATTGTGTGGGAACAGATGCGGAAACATATCCCACATGTCTTGGGAACATCTTGTTTTCGAAGGGTTTAGAATGCGGTGCTGCTAATCTAGCTGATAACTCAATTTTAGCTGAAATTGTCTGTTTAACCCTTAAAATACACTCCACCCTTTGGAGACACCAGCCTACAGTAGCGCCCATCTAACTACATGTTACTGAGTATATAAACAATAATAATCAAATGTTCAGTATAATAATTCTATCTCTGAGAATGCGAGGTGATTATGTGTTAAACTAAAGGGCCTGTCCACTTGCATGCGATTGCATGCGGCTGGGGCGACCAAACGTGGTCGCTTGAGGAGTACGGGCACCGTATGGACGCGCGGGGCCGGTCCCACTTGGATGCGGGGAGGCGCATGGAGTTGTGCGGGGCTGGTCCCGACATCGCGCGGGGCTCCGAAAATCCCGCACTGTCCGAAAATCCCGCGCGCCAACGGCCTGTCGGCCCACAGGCGCCCGCATTGAGGGCGTACGCAGCGTCTTGACGTCGTTCGCAGCGTATTGACGTTGTACGCAGCGTCTTGACGGCGTACGTCGAGCCTGGCGATGACGTCACCGCCCGACGCCGTGCGACGTCCATTAAGATCAGTCTGAAGAAGGGTTTCGGCCGGAAACTTTGCCCAGCTCCATAGATGCTGCTGCACCCGCTGAGTTTCTCCGGCACTTTTGTCTACCTTCGACGCCCATTCTCAGTCGGCCCGCCTTTATCGCATCAGCATAAAAACCGGGCGCGATTTGTAAATAATCGCCACTTACCGCGTTTCTTGCCACAGAGTCCGTTTTTCTTCCCTCCCAGCTGCAGCGATCCACAGAGAACATGAAGAGAACAAGGGACCCCAGGAACATCAAGAAGCATTCCATACAGGACAAGGTAAAGCAGATTATTAGAAACAACATACAGATACTGGAGGGTCCAGCCACTGCTTCTGGCCATGCTGCTGTTCCTGACCCTGCTCCTGCATCAGTACCTGTCCCATCTCCTGCCCGATCTTTTGCCTTAAAACCCTCACCAGTTCCTACCCCAGTTCATGCCCCAACTCCTGACCCAGCTCCTGCTGCAGAATGGGACTCGGATTTGGCTCAGGAGACTGATGCCTCAGCTGCGCCGGTGAAGAGGAAGAAAACGGTGGTCACAAGGCCTTATAATTTTACCAGGGAACAAGAGGGAGACCTGGTAGAATGGTATCAGGCCCACCGAGAACTGTACGATAAGGGCCATCGTGATTTCAGGAGCACGGATCTCCGCAACGCGATGCTTGAAAACAAGGCAAAGGAGTTCCCTGGCTGCTCTTGTAAGTACATATATTGTAGTTTGTCTACATTTCTGTGGTTGTAATTGCAGTTCCAATTAAGATTACAATTTGCTCAACACTGATCTTCATTTATTCTATGTTTTCACAGATGACCAACTGTGTCAATGGTTCAAGAGTCAGAGGACACGGTTCGGGAGGCTGTCTCACAGTCTTGGCAAGACTGGCTCCGCCAGTCAGCCACTGACTGACAGAGAGCAATGGATAGTGGAGAAATGGGGGTTCGTGCGGAATCACATAGTCCGAGTGCATAGGAGGAAGAGCGGCAGGAAGGTGAATAGTTAAGAAAATTATGTAACAATTATAATTTGTTGGAAAGTGAGATGGTCAAATGATATTTGACAATGATAACTTGGTGGTCACCTTGCTTGCTACATCCTGATGGCCTTGCACATTTCTGATACACATTTACTTTCTTCCAGCTTACCATGGGGAAATCATCGTGCGCCACCTCGAGTGAGGGCGAGACGGATGCCCCAGAGGGACCCTCTGGGTCCGGCACAGCGGACAAACAGCAGCACGCCAAGCAGAAGCCGGCCTGCACAACTGCGGCAGGTTGCAACGTGCCTGTTCAACAACTTCAGCGGGAGATGTTCACGGATGTAAGTGCTTTCGGGTGAACCATCAGCAAATTTCTCATTTACTCCGCCCTACGTCCACGTTTCTCCATCGCCTCCCAAAAAATACTTACCAGGATTGCACTCTCTTTGTTGCAGATCATGCAACAGGCTAAGACCACTGCCGAGACAATAAACGTCTTGTCGCAGCCAAGGACGCCGCACGAAAGAATAGTTTATGCCTACTCAACGCTACTGAGGGAGGAGATGTTGCAGATCCCTGAGTCGCAATGGCATAGCTACTGCTTGGAGGGCTTAGTCTTGGCAAGGGCGCACAGACTTCTTCTGCCAGTAAAATCTTTTAATCAAGGTTTATTGAATTTATAAACATTTTACTTTAATGCTTTTTATGAATTACTCACCACAAATTCCTTGGTGTTGCAGAGTCCGATGAGGCCCATACCATAATGGCGTGAGTTATGTGTTCTATCAGACACTCAGCTAGTCACGGATGTCTCTATGGAAGCAAAGCTTAGCTTAATGACCGTGCAAGCGTCCTCACGATTTACTGGTCCTTTTTAATCAGCCCAAACTGATGTTTTAAACATAATAACGAGGAAAGAAGATTTGACTTTATTGCCTTCCACCGCGAGGAGTGTGGAATCCGCTGTGGTGGATGTTTATGTTAACTTTTATGTAGTTGTGTGTCTTGTTGCTTTTTTATTAGTATGGCTGTATGGTAATTATTTTCACTGTACCTTAATTGGTACGTGTGACAATAAAAGACCTTTAAACCCTATGCACCTAATCGCGGAACATTCGGCCCTCAGGCTGTACCATTACAAACAACCTTCAGGATCAATACCAGCCCTCCACCCTCCGGGCACTCCTCACACAGCAGTAGGGAAGCCATAGGGAATTGCAGTATATTATTCCCCCGGCTTCCGAACTTCCAAGACCACAATTTCCACCAGGCGCTCTCCGTGGCCTCATAGTGCAATTGTTTCCCAATTTTATTCTAGGCGTCACATGTGGACCACCAGGTCCGTAATGTTTTCATTAGTATCCGGTATATAAGTGCAACATTCTCTTACTATGATGCCACAAGTACCCCCTGCCTCAGGTCGTTGGTTCAAGTTATTTACTGCTTGCTGTAACACAAGGTCCCACCCCTTGAGCATGTGGGAGGGAGTTAATGTATGTATCTGCTCTTTTAGTAGACCATTCCTGCTCCACCAGCCCAGTGGGATGTGGAGAGTCCACTGCACCCCACTATCAGCTGCTCGCCATTGTACTTTGTTATCTGCAAAGTGGGACACCTTGTCAGACGGATTCTAATTTGAGGAAGGACATTCTTGCTATTGAGGGAGTGCAGCGTATGTTCACCAGGTTAATTCCCCGGGTGGCGGGACTGACATATGATGAAATAATGGGTTGACTTAGCTTGTATTCACCGGAATTTACAAGGATGAGAGGGAATCTTAAAGGATTGGACAGGATCAATGTAGGAAAAATGTTCCCAATGTTGGAGGTGTCCAGGACCAGGGGTAAGAATAAGGAAGGCGGCCCGAAACATTGCCTATTTCCTTTGCTCCATAGATGATGCATCACCCGCTGAGTTTCTCCAGCAATTTATGTCTACGTAAGAATAAGAGGTAGGCCATTTAGGACTGAGATGAGGAAATACTTTTTTACCCAGAGAGTTGTGAATCTGTGGAATTCTCTGCCACAGAAGGCAGTGGAGGCCAATTCACTGGATGTATTCAAGAGAGAGTCAGATTTAGCTCGTTGGGCTAAAGGAATCAAGGGAAAAGCAAGAATGGGGTACTGATTTTAGATTGTAATCCATGATCATATTGAATGGTGGTGCTGGCTCGAAGGGCTGAATGGCCTACTCCAGCACCTATTTTTCTATGTTTCTAATCTCCCATGGGGTGCCATACACGGCCAATATATGTATCCTTCCCATATATCATATGGACCAGCAACCAGCAGAGACATTACAGTTTTGTGGGCACGAGCTGTTCCCCGCATGGCAATCTCCCCTCTGTTGCCTGACAAGGCAGATGGCCCCTACCTCGATAGGGCCTTTGAAGAAAATGGTAGGGAGCGATTGTAGTCAATAGACAATAGGTGCAGGAGTAGACCATTCGGCCCTTCGAGCCAGCACCGCCATTCAATGTGATCATGGCTGATCATCCCCAATCAGTACCCCGTTCCTGCCTTCTCCCCATATCCCCTGAATCCACTATTTTTAAGAGCCCTATCTAGCTCTCTCATGAGGCAGAGAATTCCACAGACTCACAACACTCTGTGAGAAAATGTGTTTCCTCGTCTCTAATCTAAATGGCTTACCCCCATATTCTTAATCGGTGGCCCCTGGTTCTGGACTCCCCCAACATCGGGAACATGTTTCCGGCCTCTAGCGTGTCCAAACCTTTAATAATCTTAAAAGTTTCAATAAGATTGCCTCTCATCCTTCTAAACTCCAGAGTGTACAAGCCCAGCCACTCCATTCTCTCAGCATATGACAATCCCGCCATCCCAGGAATTAACCTGTAAACTTACGCTGCACTCCCTCAATAGCAAGAATGTCCTTCCTCAAATTAGGGGATCAAAACTGCACACAATACTCCAAGTGTTGTCTCACTAGGGCCCTATACAACTGCAGAAGGATTTATACTGCAGAAGGACTTGCTCCTATACTCAACTCCTCTTGTTATAAAGGCTAACATGCCATTCGCTTTCTTCACTGCCTGCTGTACCTGCATGCTTACTTTCATTGGACGTCCCAAGCAGTCGTTCCAGGTGCGACAAAGGTTCACCTGTATCTCCTGTCCCAAGCAGTCGTTCCAGGTGCAACAAAGGTTCACCTGTATCTCCTCCAACCTCATCTACTGCATCCGCTGCTCTAGATGTCAGCTGATTTACATCGGTGAGACCAAGCGTAGGTTGGGCGATCGTTTCGCCGAACACCTCCGCTCAGTCCGCAATAACCTACCTGACCTCCCGGTGGCTCAGCACTTCAACTCCCCCTCCCATTCCCAATTCCACCTCTCTGTCCTGGGTCTCCTCCATTGCCAGAGTGAGCAACAGCGGAAATTGGAGGAACAGCACCTCATATTCCGTCTGGGGACCTTGCGTCCTTATGGCATTAACATTGAATTCTCCCAATTTGGCTAGCCCTTGCTGTCTCCTCCCCTTCCTTAACCCTCTAGCTGTCTCCTCCCACCCTCCCATCCGCCCGCCCTCGGGCTCCTCCTCCTCCTCCCCTTTTCCTTCTTTCTTTCCACCCCCCATCAGTCTGAAGAAGGGTTTCGGCCCGAAATGTCGCCTATTTCCTTCGCTCCATAGATGCTGCTGCACCCGCTGAGTTTCCCCAACAATTTTGTGTACCTTTGCTTACTTTCATTGACTGATGAACAAGGACACCCAGATCCCGCTGTACTTCCCCTTTTCCCAACTTGACACCGTTTAGATAGTAATCTGCCTTCCTCCTTTTGCTACCTTCTTCTCTGTCATGCATCTGCCCACTCACCCAACTTGTCCAAGTCACCCTGCATCTTCCTCACAGTTCACATTGTCACCCAGCTTTGTGTAATCTGCAAATTTGCTAATGTTACTTTGAATCCCTTCATCTAAATCATTGATGCATAATCGTAAATAGCTGCGGTCCCAGCACCGAGCCTTGCGGTACATCACTAGTCACTGCTGCCATTCTGAAAGGGACCCGTTTATCCCTACTCTTTGTTTCCTGTCTGCCAACCAATTTTCTATCCACGTCAATACCCTACCCCCCAATACCATGTGCTCTAATTTTGCCCACTAACCTCCTATGTGGGACCTTATCAAATTCTGAACGTTCAGGTACGCTACATCCTAGTTACCTCCTCAAAGAATTTCAGAAGATTAATCAAGCATGATTTCCCCTTCGTAAATCCATGCTGAGTCGGACCGATCCTGCTACTGCTATCCAAATGTGCCGCTATTTCATTTTTGATAATTGACTCAATGCGAAACACAAAGTGCTGGACTATCTCAGCTGGTCAAGCAGCATTTGTGGAGGACATGGATTTGTGAAATTTTGATTCAGATCCCTTCTTCAGAAATTCAATATTACACTGTAAACCATGTCCAAATGCAAGATTAATGAGCTGTTTCCGTGCTGAATAGTTTTTTGATTTCATGCTTTATATCTTTATTATAATATCCATAATATAAATATATATGTATTGTTTCTATGAGTTATACATGAAAATTACTTGTATTGGTACTTTGAAATGAACAGGATGTTAAAGAACAATGGTTTAAAAAACAAATCTTGAAAATAAACCACATTTTCCTCAATGATGATGATTAATGTTCTGAGCATTTCCAATAGTTTCACTTTTATTTTCCGAATTATTTTGTTTGTAACTCTTTCAAATCCTTCAGCAGCTGTAGCTACGTACATCACCTGTTCATGTTCTCCAGGAATGCTGCCTGACCCAGCACTTTGTGTCAATCTTTAGTTATATCTCCACCAAGCTTTCTTTCTTCCTTGATTGCCAATAGATTTTGTTGTCCCTGTTATGTAAGGAATGATGTAGGCCAAAGATAGACACAAAGTGCTGGAGTAACTCACCAGGTCAGGCAGTGTCTCTGGAGAAATCGGTTAGTTACCTATCTTTTATCTCCAGAGATGCTACCTGATCCACTGAGTTACTCCAGCACTTTGTGTCTATCTTTGGTATAAACCAACATCTGCCCTTTTTTGTTTCCACATGAAATTGGCCAAACTTGGTTGGAACCTAAACCTGAAAGAACTGTCTTATTGGGGGGAGAACAGAAGGAATATGAGGGAGATGGCTCTCGGGAATAGGATACAACTACTTACCAAAACACAACAACCTCACAAGGGCAAAGATCCAAGACTCCAACTACTATGCGCTAATCCAGGCATTATTGTGGTAAAGCTTTGATGCACCCTTTATAAAGCCTTCACATCCTCGTCTCTCTCCCCCTCTCTCTCTCCCCCTTGTCTCTCCAATTCTTTCCCCCTCTCTCCCTCTCCCTCTCCCCCCTTCATCTCTCTCCCTCTTCTCTCCAATTTCCCCTCTCTCTATCTCCCCCCCTCTCTCTCTCCCTGTCTCTCCCCATTCCTCTCTCTTCTCTCTCCAATTCTCTCTCTCTCTCTCTCCCTCTTCCTCTCCCTTGCTCCCCCCCACTCCTCTACCCCAGCCACGTTTATATCTACAGTTCACTCCACGAGTGTGTGTGTGAGAGCCGAGCAGTGCTTCTCATTCTGACTCTGCTCGGTGAGCTGCTCGTATTGACAACTGCTCGTGTCCAACTCTTAACTGAAAATCCCCCCTCTCTCTGTCTCTCCACTGCCCCCCCCCACACACACACAGACAGAGACACACACGTAGATAGAGATACACACACACAGTGACAGAGACACACACAGCCATAGAGAGACACACACACACACAGAAACACAGAGACATACACATACACAGAGTCTCACACACAGACAGACATACACACACACACAGACACACACACACACACACACACAGACACACACACACACACAGACAGACACACACACACAGGGTTAAATCCCACCTGTAACCCACCCCGGCCATTAAACCCAACACCAATTTTAACACAGACTCAAACCTCCAACCTGGTCTGCTGTAGTACCGGCACGAACGAGTTAACACAAACGCCCGCCTGACCGCTCCCGGCGTTTAGCGTTGAATACTCACAGCTGAGTTTGCTGCGGTGCTGGGGCTTGCTGCCTTGTGGACTCCCACACCCCCCCAGAGCCTTGTACTGCCCAGTATTACCCTACTACACTACTACCCGCCCTCCCCCCCGGTCCAGACCAGAGTCCCGGCCACTCCTGCGGCAGCGAGTAAAACATAATTTAACGCATTTACTGAGGAATGTGGATCGATGCATTGATGACCCATTGTATAACTAACTACTGGCTGTTAACAAGTACTACAGTAGCAGTTAACACATCGTTTATTATCCACAGCGGTTGTTATCCATGTTCGTTTTGTAAAAAAATCCGTATGGCGAATGTTTTTTTTAATTCTTTATTTAACAAAGCGAATTTGTATTTTCATATGAAATATGGAAATTTAACGCGGGCCCCCCTTCGGTACGGGGCCCAATTTGGGGAAAATCGGTCCAATCGGTCAAATGCTGGCCCTGAGGGGGGCCCATTTCATCAGGTGCCCACTTGCCATCAGACAAGCTGACACCCTGGCCAGTCTGCCACTGACCCTACCCATTCCCCTCATGATTTTATATACCCCACTATAAGATCACCCCTCATCCTCCTGCATTCCAAATAATAAAGTACTAGCCTGTCCAATCTCTTCCTATAGATCAGGGCCTCAAGTCTGGCAACAACCTTATAAATCTTCTCTGCGCTCTTTCCAGTTTAACATCTTTCCTATGGCAGGGTGAATAAAACTGAACACAATATTTTAAATGTGGCCTCACCAATTTTTTGTACAGGTATCATAACATCCCAGCTTCTATACTCAATATTCTGACTGATGAGGCCAATGTGCCCAAAGACCCGACCACCCCGTCTATCTTTGCCGCCATTGTCAAGGAACCATATACCTGCATTCCTCAATCCCCCTGTTCTGCCATACTCGCCAGGAACCTGCCATTCACCATGAAGATCTTGCCCTGGTTTAACCAAAATACAACACCTCGCACTTATCTGCATCAAACTCCATTAACCATTCCCTGCCCACTTGCCCAACTGATCAAGATACTGGTGTAATTTTTGATAACCATCCTCACTATCTATGATACCACCCACTTTAGTGTCATCTGCTCATTTCAAAGGAGGATCAAAATTAGCCTCGACCACAACATAGCCTGACAGTGAAAAACTAATGTGTGGAATAAGGTGTCCAGAGTGAAGCTGAAATGAAACTTCTTGTAACAGCTGCTGATCTAAAATGGGAGAGGAAATAGAATATTTCATAAACTTCCCTCAATAAACGCTATCACAGGAAAATACACAGCAAAAAGTTAAAATGATAATCAAATATGGGGAAATAACATATATTTTTAAATCAATCACTCACCAGCATCAAATTGTGCTATTACACCTAAGTAATAGAAAATTATTGAGGCACCGTTACTTTCATTATTAAAAATATATACATCTGATTATCAATCTCAGTCACCAACGGGCTGGAAAATCTAATCTGAAGACGGGTTTTGACTCGAAATGTTGTTTATTTCCTTCGCTCCACAGATGCTGCCTCACCCGCTGAGTTTCTCCAACATTTTTGTCTACCTTTGCAAATTAGTTCTTGTCTCAAAGAAGGTTACTTTCCATGCACAACCACTGGGTCCACAAAAAAAAGTATTCAAGAAATTACCAGAAATAATATGAAAATCTTAAATTATGCGAGAGAAGCTGTATTGGTAATCATACGAGAAATTAACTGTCCCACCTTTTGTAAAATGGTGTGATTCTAAACTTTTTGTTAAATGTGCCATTTCTTATCAATTTTGTTACCGTGGCTGATTTCCATACGCATTCTTCCAGTACCCTGAACTGACATTCAGAATTGTTACAGCATTGTGTTTGACCATTCAGCCTTTTCAGTCTATATCACCTCTATGTAGAATTATGTCAACAAATCCCACTCTCACACTGTCTCCTTTAGCTCTTCAAATTCATCCCTTTCAGATATTAACCCAGCTCCCTCCTGAATGGTACAATGGAATCTGTATTACAAATAGTGCATTCCAGATTCTGACCACCTGCTACGTAAATTCAACATGTCACTTTTGGTTCTCTTGCCTATTACTGCACTTTCATTCCACATCTCCTGCTTATAGATGCCTCTCTCAACAGGGACTGTTTCTCAATCCTTCATGATTTTAAATGCCCCCATCAAATCCACTTGGAAACTCTTCTATTCCAAGGAGAACATGCCAGTCATCACTCCATCGTCATAATTAATGCTCCTCTTCTGTGAATTATTTAATTGTGTTTTTGCCAAAGTCTTTATATCTTTACTTAACTGTGTTGCAATAATCCAAAGTGGAATCTACCATTATTTTAAAGCCCTCTGTTTCAGTTCCCCAAAATCCACAAACCTGACTGTCCTGGCAGACCCATTGTTTCTGCTTGATCTTGTCCCACCCAACTTATTTCCACATACCTCGACTCCATTCTATCCCCCATGGTCAAATCCCGCCCTACGTATGTCCAAGATACCTCACATGCTCTTCATCTCCTCCATGACTTTCCAGGCCCTCACTCCCTCATCTTCAACGTGGATGTCCAGTCACTCTACACCTCCATCCCCCACCAGGAGGGTCTTAAAGCCCTTCGATTCTTACTCGACCGCAAAACCAACCAATTCCCTTCTACCAATGCTCTCCTCCACCTAGCGGAGCTGGTCCTTACCCTCAACAACTTTTCCTTTAACTCCTCCCATTTCCTCCAAATCCAAGGCGTGGCTATGGGCACGCGCATGGGACCCAGCTATGCCTGCCTCTTTGTAGGGTACGTCGAACAATACTTGTTCGAGGCGTACCATGGCCCTAACCCCGAACTCTACCTCCGCGACATTGAAGACTGCATTGGTGCTACCTCCTGCACCAGGCACGTGCCATCAGGGTAGGCAAGGTAGGCACTTCCTACCCTGACCAAAATTATAAAATGGTAATTACTAAATATAAATAGTAAAGGCATGGGAGAATTATGCCTATCTAAGAGTTCGATCTATTAAGTAGGCATAATTCTCCGTGCTTTTCATCCGCAGCACTTGCAACCCTTGAAGGTCTGTGCAGCCCATGTGCCGTCAGTGCTGCTCCAAGCCGTCAATGACAAGCGAGACTGAAGGCAGCTAAAATTCTGCCTTTGCTGTACTGCGCATGCGCAGCGCTAGTTTCTTGGCGGGGTTTTCAAATATGGATTGTCATTATTATGTGTATCTTAGGAAACAAAGAGAGAAGAATGGAGTTCGTGCACCGATAATGAGGTAAGTACATTTCTTGGTGCTTTATTTTTTTTAAATACCGTATTTCCCAGGGTGCGGTGGTGGGAGGAGAGTTCCTTTCACAGCGTTTGGGGAGTCTGGCCCGGGGTAAAGTTGCGGGGAGGGCACGAATGTTGTGAACGAGGGGTCGGGATCATGCCACTTGCGACGCTCCTTGCACGGAGCCACCGCATTGAGGCCGGAGAGGGAATCAGCTCGGGTGGCTGTGACGGCCACTGGGCCGGACAGCGGAACCAGCCGCCCCTTCAGCCTCTTCTGCCGGCCCCCGCTCACCTCTGGCATCTCTCCGTCTGAAAACCTCTCTCCTGCCGCTTGCTGGCCTCACTCATGTCAGCCGCTTCTCGCAAATCCTTAAATTCCGACAGTGTGCTTGAGGTTACTCGGCTGTGGGAATTTAAAGATTTGCGGGAAGCGGCTGACATGAGCGAAGTCGGCGAGCGGCAGGTGAGAGGTGTTCAGACGGAGAGCACTGCCAAAGGTGAGCGGGCTGGTAGAAGTAGCAATGTTACAAAATTTTGAGATTTTAAAAATCAAGTCTGTAATTTATCCCATCAGATAAAGCATAAAAATAAGTTTAATTTGACACCTAATTCACTTTCATATCTCAAGTATTTAAAAAGTTATGGCCATTTTCATACTGGGAAATGAGCATCTTGTTCCCTATTGATTTTCTATGGACATAACAAAAAAGCTGTGATCGTGAACAGTCAAAAGCCCATAACTTTCTTAAAAATTAAGAGAACTGAATGAAATTTTCAGTTATCATAGATTGAAGCATTCTGAAACAAATATAAAATAATCTTACTTGGATGACCTGAAATTAAAGCATATAATTAGTTAGTTACCTAATTGTAGCTAATTTCAGACTTCAATTACTAGATCTAAACATCTATCCATTTCTTAATAAATGATTAACATTTTTAAATAGCCTAAATGTCCAAATAATATTCACAAATAATTCACAATAAAACATGATTTTAAAATCTCATTTACATTAATTTATAGGCCAAATGGAAGGAATTTAGTGTTTAATTGCTGTAAATAAATGCCCATTTAAATCAGCTTTCCAGTGGGTCCCTGTGGAACGCGCTGGTTTAGAACGTTCACATTGCGGTAGATTTGTGCCCCAAATGCCCAGAAAAATACTGCGGGATATAATGGGCCCAAATTGAGCCACTCGCAATATTAAACTTAGTATAAAGGGATCTTTAGAAGCCCTTTTTAATGTAAAAATATACAACCTAACTTCTGCTATTTGCTTTATGAGACCCTGCGGTTGCTGACGGTCGCGGGTTTAGAGATTGATTTTTAAACTACTATAACTATTATTCAAGGCCTTTAAACCTAATAATAGCTTTTGCGACGGGGTCTTCCAGCGATTTTTCGTTAATAATTAACTAGGCTGAACATTTTCGATTGGAACAGCTTAGAGAAAATCGCGTTTTAAACCCGCCCCCTCTAAACGGCGCCAAAATCGCGCACACTTGCAGCGACAGATTTTCAACGACGCTTCAGGTAGGCTTTGCAACATACCTAGTAGAAGGTGCTGAAGTGGCGGCTAGTTCTGCTGTAGGGTCCCAGCGGCTGCTCGCAGACACCCGAGCTGCTTCTATCCCCGGCTACAATGCGGTGGCGCCCGGAGCCGGGAGTGCCGCGGCAGCGGTGAGTGAGTGAGTTGCTGGCACGATCCCCGACCCCCTCCTTCTCAACGTTCCTGCCCTCCCCGCAACTTTACCCCGATCAGACTCCCCACACGCTGTGAAAAGAACTCTCCCCCCAATTGGTCCCTTGAACAAGTGTTGTCATTCAATAAGATGACAACTGATACAACTTTTCCCTGTACTCCCGTTTTTCCCACCATCTCTCCACTTGCCATCACCCGTCACCCCTCCAACCCATTCAGTAATTCAGAATAATGGAGACTTGGAAGCCTTGGGCAAATTGAATTGTTACTGTCTTTGTTTATTTTTATTTTTTTTTACAGCGAGAACAATCTGCGCATGCACGGTTTAAGGGTTTTTTTTTGGTTTTTTTTTGAAAGCCGACTGACTGACTCTGAGTAATTACTCACGGCACGTGCCTGTCCTGCACCCATGCAGACCTCACTGACTTCATCCATTTCATCACTAACTTCCATCCTGCACTCAAATTCACCTGGACCATTTCCGACATCTCCCTACCGTTTCTAGACCTCACTGTCTCCAATGCAGGTAACAGACTACTGACCGACATCTACTACAAATCCACTGACTCCCATGGCTATCTGGACTACACTTCTTCCCACCCTGCTTCGTGTAAGGACTATATCCCCAACTCCCAATTCCACCGTCTATGTCACATCTGCACCCAGGATTAGGTGTTCCAAACCAGGGCATTGGAGATGCCCTCATTCTTTGGGGAACGGGGGATTCCCCTCTTCGACTATAGAGGAGGCTCTCACCAGGGTCTCCTCTATATCCCGTAGCTCCCCTCTCACTCCCCATCCCTCCACTCGTAACAAGGACAGAGCCCCCCCCTTGTCCTCACCTTCCACCCTACCAGACGTCACATACAACAGATAATTCTCCGACATTTTCGCCACCTTCATTGGGATTCCAACACTGGCCACATCTTCCCATCTTCTCCCCTTTCGACTTTCCACAGAGACAGCTCCCTCCGTAACTCCCTGGTCATCTATTATATCCGCTGTTCTAGGTGTCAACTGCTCTCATCGGTGAGAACAAGCGCAGGCTTGGCGATGGCTTCGCCCAACACCTCCGATCTGTGCGCATTAACCAATCTGATCTCCCGGTAGCTCAGCACTTCAACTCCCCCTCCGATTCCAAATCTGACCTTTCTGTCCTGGGCCTCCTCCATGGTCAGAGTGAATCCCACCGCAAATTGGAGGAGCAGCATCTCATATTTCGCTTGTGTAGTTTACATGTCAGCGGTATGAACATTGACTTCTCCAATATCAGGTAGTCCCTGCTTTCTACCTCCTTCCCCTCCCCTTCCCAACTCTCCCACAGCCTGCTGTCTCCGCATCTTCCTTTCTTCTTCCCGCCCCCCCACCCTCACATCAGTCTGAAGAAGGGTCTCGACCCGAAATGTCACCTATTCCTTCGCTTCATAGATGCTGCCTCACACGCTGAGTTTCTCCAGCATTTTTGTCTACACTTTATTTTATAAAGGTTCACCGTGACTTATCTTTTGTACTCTATCTCTCTTTTTATCACGCTCAGGATCAAATGCCATTTTATAATCACTTCCTTACACCACTCTGCCAGTTTCCATCTTTCCTCCACAAATCCACAGACCTCTCTTACCTTGTGAGTTTTTCAGAAATATGCTCTCTTATTTTTATTGGATCTTCTCTACCTTCCTACTAAAATGTAAAATTTCACATTTCATCTGCCACTAATCCATCTATTTCATCTTTTGTTAATCCAGGAGAAGATGGAAGAGTTCCTCTGTATCCTGTGTTCCGGACTCACCTCAAGTTCATGTCATGGATGTCACACTTGTTTAGTTTAGTTTAGTTTAAAGATACAGCGTGGAAACCGACACTTCAGCCCACTGAGTCCAAGCTGACCAGCACTATCCATCATACTAGGGACAATTTACTTTTTTTTACCAAAGCCAATTAATCTACAAAACTTGTGATGTTGTGTTTAAAGGACAATGTGAATCCTGCTCACACAACAATGTTAATGGGAGACCAGATCCCTTAGAGTTGGAGTTAGCTTAGAGTGCTTATGGAACTCAGTAGAAAAGATAAGGAGCAATTAACACAGAGCAGTCATACTCACTTAGAGAATTATTAATGATAATAAACTGAAAGAAATTTAGGCCCAAGTGAAATGCAATTTAATACAATTTGGGAAAGAAAAACATTCAAAGGCAGATTTCCCTACAGAGTTTAAAACTGAATAGGAAAAGAAGATCCATCAAAAATGCCAACCACTGAAAGCAATTGAACAACCAAACTTCTTGAGAAAGCACAGATATAATCTGACTAAGGAAATAAGATACAAAGCAAATGCATAAAATTGTATTGGAATAGATTAATAAGAGAATCAAAATGCTTTTTATAAACAAGTAAAAAGAGACAGGCAAAGGAAGAGTGAATGCAATTTAAAATTGGAATGGAAATTTTCCAGTGGTAGGGACCACAGCCAATGGCACAATTATCACAGAGAAAATGGAGAAACAGAAAATGTTGGAAACACTCAGCTGGTCAGGCAGCATCTGAGTTTTCCAGCATTCTCTGTTTTTATTTCAACAGACAAAATCTATAATTTTTTGATTCTCTTTAATATAAAGAGTACGGATAGGAATGGACAGAGATAGTTTAGAGATTTTAGTCATTGCTTTAAACTTTAGAAATGCAGCACGGAATCGGGCAATTCTGCCCAACAAGTCTGTTCTGATTTGCGATCATCCAGTACACAAGCTATCCTACACACTAGGGACAATTTATGATTTTACCGAAAACAATTTTAGCCAATTGTAGTGAGGAGGGCAGTTGGAAGCCCCTGACAAGCACTGTGGAACTGTCCACGAGAGGACCCGGCAATGGGCGGCTGAGGACAGGAGCGCGGTGGGTGCCGGAGGTCAGATGAGGACGTGCAACCTATACCTGGTGTATGATATGCAAAACAAAGAATTTCACTGTGAGATGTCACATGTGATAATAAATTATCTATCTACTAAACTAGCATCTGCATTTCCTTCCTACCCAACCGACGAACTTGTATGCCTTTGCAGTGTGGGAAGAATCCAGAGCACCTGGAAAAACCCATGCAATCACAGGGAGAACATACCAACCCCAAAGAAGCAGTACCAATAGTCAGAGTTGAACCTGGGTCTCTGGCGATGTAAGGCAGCAAATAAACTGCTGAATACTAGTCCTCACCTTTCACCCCACTAGCCGTCACATACAACAAGTAATCCTCCGTCAGTTTCGCCATCTCCAACGTGATCCCACCACTCGCCACATCTTCCCATCTCCCCCCATGTCTGCTTTCTGCAAAGACCGCTCCCTCCGCAACTCCCTTGTCAATTCTTCCCTTCCCTCCCGTACCACCCCCTCCCCGGGAACTTTCCCTTGCAACCGCAAGAGATGCTACACTTGTCGCTTTACCTCCCCCCTCGACTCCATTCAAGGACCCAAGCAATCATTCCAGGTGCGACAGAGGTTCACCTGCATCTCCTCCAACCTCATCTATTGCATCCGCTGCTCTAGATGTCAGCTGATCTACATCGGTGAGAATAAGCGGAGGCTTGGCGATCGTTTCGCCGAACACCTCCGCTCGGTCCGCCTTAACCAACCTGACCTCCCGGTGACTCAGCACTTCAACTCCCCCTCCCATTCCATATCCGACCTCTCTGTCCTGGGCCTCCTCCATGGCCAGAGCGAGCATCACCGGAAATTGATGGAACAGCACCTCATATTCTGCTTGGGGAGTCTGCATTCTGGTGGCATGAATATTGAATTCTCCCAATTTTGTTAGCCCTTGCTGTCTCCTCCCCTTCCTATCTCTCCCTCAGCCCTCAGGCTCCTCCTCCTCCTTTTTCCTTTCTTCTCCCAGCCCCCACCCCCCACCCCCCATCAGTCTGAAGAAGGGGTTCGGCCCGAAACATTGCCTATTTCCTTCACTCCATAGATGCTGATGCACCCTCTGAGTTTCTCCAGCATTTTTGTGTAACTGCTGTATACACACTGTACTGCCCCAAAGGTTAAGGTTGGTAGAAAGGGCATCCTGTCTGGACAAGATAAATCTAAGCATGCAGAGAAATGGATTGAGGTAGTGACTGCTCTGCTTATATTTTTCCAATCCTCTTCAGATATGGAGGAATAAACTTGGCCATCGCACGTCAGTGAGCCTCATGTTAACAGCACCATTAGTTTTAGAGACAATGATTTGAGACAAAATTATTTTGACTTAGTAAAAAAAAAAATTATTAGGACAGATATATGGAAAAGAAGGGATTGGATGGCTATGCGTCAAATGCAGACAAATGGGACTAGTCCTGTATGCCAACCACATTGGCATGGACAAAGTGGGACAAACTATTCAAATGTTTTAATGTGACTAGTGCTACATCTATCTATATTACTAAAAGTCTGTTCTTGACCGGTTTTGGCCATCTGTGCTGCGATTTCCGAGAGAACGCCGCCACCTACGGCCGTCATTTTTGGCCACCTTGCTCAAAGCCCCCCCCCCCCCCCCCCCTCCGCCGCATGTGTGCCGAGGATTTTTCCCGTTAATGAAAAATGACAGAGATATTAATGTTTTTACAAAATTCCCCATTCTCTCTGCTGCCCCCACTGGCGGCAGGGGGGAGGGACTATAAAACCAGGAAGTGGTGTGCCTCAGTCTCTTCAAGATGGAGGAAGGCAGAGGGTTACGTTTCTCTGAGCTGTGAATAACACTGAACACATGTCTACTCAAATGTAAGTACCCTTAGTGGTTCTAAAATGCTTGCAGAATATGTCTATTGGTTCTAAAGCTTGCAAAAAATGTTTATTGGTTCTAAAGCTTGCAAATAATGTCTATTGGTTCTAAAGCTTGCAAAAAATGTATATATTGGTTCTAAAGCTTGCAAAAAATGTCTATTGGTTCTAAAGCTTGCAAAAAAATGACTATTGGTTTTAAAGCTTGCAAAAAATGTCTATTGGTTCTAAAGCTTGCAAAAAAGTGTATATTGGTTCTAAAGCTTGCAAAAAAATGTCTATTGGTTCTAAAGCTTGTAAAAAATGTCTATTGGTTCTAAAGCTTGCAAAAAATGTCTCTTGGGTCTAAAGCTTACAAAAAAATGTCTATAGGTTCTAAAGCTTGCAAAAAAGTGTATATTGGTTCTAAAGCTTGCAAAAAATGTCTATTGGTTCTAAAGCTTGCAAAAAAGTGTATATTGGTTCTAAAGCTTGCAAAAAAATGTCTATTGGTTCTAAAGCTTGTAAAAAATGTCTATTGGTTCTAAAGCTTGCAAAAAATGTCTCTTGGGTCTAAAGCTTACAAAAAAATGTCTATAGGTTCTAAAGCTTGCAAAAAATGTCTATAGGTTCTAAAGCTTGCAAAAAATGTCTATTGGTTCTAAAGCTTGCAAAAAATGTCTATTGGTTCTAAAATGGTTCATACTAGCGCTCCAGAAAGCCCCCCCCCCCCCCCCCCCACTGGTCAGCAATATTGGAAGTGGTGCAGAGGTGGATTATTGCGTTGGGGGACCAGCCCTCCCATATGAAGCTGGGACCCAACGGGTCCCACTTAGTCTAGTATATTACTAAAAGTTTGCAAAAAAATGTCTATTGGTTCTAAAGCTTGCAAAAAGTGTCTATTGGTTCTAAAGCTTGCAAAAAATGTATATTGGTTCTAAAGCTTGCAAAAAAATGTATATTGGTTCGAAAGCTTGCAAAAAAATGTCTATTGGTTCTAAAGCTTGTAAAAAATGTCTATTGGTTCTAAAGCTTGCAAAAAAATGTCTCTTGGGTCTAAAGCTTACAAAAAAAGTCTATTGGTTCTAAAGCTTGCAAAAAATGTCTATAGGTTCTAAAGCTTGCAAAAAATGTCTATTGGTTCTAAAGCTTGCAAAAAAATGTCTATTGGTTCTAAAATGGTTCATACTAGCGCTCCAGAAAGCCCCCCCCCCCCCCCCCCCCCACTGGTCAGCAATATTGGAAGTGGTGCAGAGGTGGATTATTGCGTTGGGGGACCAGCCCTCCCATATGAAGCTGGGACCCAACGGGTCCCACTTAGTCTAGTATATTACTAAAAGTGTGCAAAAAAATGTCTATTGGTTCTAAAGCTTGAAAAAAGTGTCTATTGGTTCTAAAGCTTGCAAAAAATGTATATTGGTTCTAAAGCTTGCAAAAAATGTATATTGGTTCGAAAGCTTGCAAAAAAATGTCTATTGGTTCTAAAGCTTGTAAAAAATGTCTATTGGTTCTAAAGCTTGCAAAAAATGTCTCTTGGGTAAAAAGCTTACAAAAAAAGTCTATTGGTTCTAAAGCTTGCAAAAAATGTCTATTTGTTCCAAAGCTTGCAAAAAATGTCTATTGGTTCTAAAGCTTGCAAAAAAAATGTCTATTGGTTCTAAAATGGTTCATACTATCGCTCCAGAAAGTCCCCCCCCCCCCCCCCCCCCCCCCCACTGGTCAGCAATATTGGAAGTGGTGCAGAGGTGGATTATTGCTTTGGGGGACCAGCCCTCCCGTGTGAAGCTGGGACCCAACGGGTCCCACTTAGTCTAATATATTCCTAAAAGTCTGATCTTGACCACTTTTGGCCCACTGTGCTGCGATTTCCGAGAGAACGCCGCCACCTACGGCCGTCATTTTTGGCCACCTCGATCAGAGTCCACGTCTGCCTTCCTGGACCAGAGTATTTTTCCCATCTATGAAAAATCAGAGAGAAATTAATGTTTTTTAAAAATTCACCATTCTCTCTGCTGTCCCTGCTGGAGGGAGGGGGAGGGACTATAAAACCAGGAAGTGGTGTGCCTCAATCAGTCTCTGCAAGATGGAGGTCATTCTGAGCTCTGAATGACAATGAACAAATGT
The DNA here is from genome assembly GCF_010909765.2 of Amblyraja radiata. NCBI lineage: Eukaryota > Metazoa > Chordata > Chondrichthyes > Rajiformes > Rajidae > Amblyraja > Amblyraja radiata. Next base: position 33,179,637 of record NC_045971.1, on the reverse strand, counting down.
CTACACAACTGTGAGTACCCTTAATGTGGTTTGAAAATGAAAATATGGTTAGTTTGAAGTTAAAAAAAAGCACTGCCTGCAAATGGTTGTTTGGGTTGAAGTGAAAAGGCACTCTCTCTCTCCCCCACTCCTCTCTCTCCCCACCTCTCTCTCTCCCTATCCCTCTCTCTTTCTCCCTCTCCCTATCCCTCTCTCTTTCTCTCTCTCTCTCTCCCCCTTGTCTCTCTCCCTTTCTCTCTCTCTCTCTCCCCTCCTCTCTCTCCCCACCTCTCTCCCCTCCTCTCCTCTCCCCTCTCTCCTCTCCCCCCCCTCTCTTCTCTCCCCCCTCCCCACTCTCCCCTCTCCTCTCCCCCCTCACCTCTCCCCCCCTCTCCTCACCCCCTCTCCTCACCCCCCTCTCCTCTCCCCCCTCTCCTCTCCCCCCTCTCCTCTCCTCTCACCCCCCTCTCCTCTCACCCCCCTCTCCTCTCCCCCCCTCCTCTCTCCCTCCCCTCCCTCTCCCCCCCCACTCCTCCCCCCCTCTCCTCTCCCCCCCTTTCTCCTCTCCCCCCCCCCTCTGCTCTCCCCCCATCTCCTCTCCCCCCCGTCTCCTCTCCCCTGCCCATCTCCTCTCCTCTCCCCCCCTCTCTCCTCTCACCCCCTCTCCTCTCCCCCCTCTCCTCTCCCCCACCCCCCTCCCTCCTCTAAACCCCCTCCCCTCCACACCCCCTACCCTCCACACCCCCTACCCTCTTCCCTCCACCCTCCCCCCTCTCTGCTCCCCACCTCTCCCTCTCCCCCTCCTCTCAGCACCCCCTCTCTCTCCCCCTCACTCTCACCCTCTCTCCTCCCCTCCTCCCCCACCTTTCCCCCCTCACCCACCCTCCCTCTTCTACTCCTCTCCACCCCCCTCTCCCTCTTGCCCCTCTCTCTGTGTCTCTGTCTCTCTCTGTGTCTCTGCCCCTTCTCTCTCTGCTCTTACTCTCTAACCCCGCCCCCCCCCCGCCCTCTCTAGATGTGACTGTAAGTTGGGGGCTATGCGTCAGTAGATATGGTGGTTATGGGGTGAAAGGAGCAAATTAATAATATTAATATAATATCAAGGGGGGTAATTAGCGTGAGTGCGGGGGGGGGGATAGTTAGTGTGTGTGACGCTGCATGCCGCCTCCCCCCCCACAACCGCACGTTGGGGGAACAGACCCAATGGGTCTGCACTTGACTAGTTAGTTTAATATAGTTTAGATATTTAGAGAAACAGCATGAAAACAGGCCTTTCAGCCCAACAAGCCTGCGCTGACCAGCAATCACGCATTCACTAGTTCTGTCTTACACACTAAGGACAATTTACAGGAGTCAATTAACCTACAAATCTGCATGTCTTTGTAATGTGTGAGGATACAAGAATATCCGGAGAAAGTGCATGCAAAGGGAGAACATACACACTCTGTACACACAGCACGTACTCAGGATTGAACCTGGGTTTCTAGTGCTGTAAGGCAGTAACTCTACCACTGTGCCAATGTGCCATGCTGTAAATATGGAACTTCAGAGTTATATAAAAGACTTCCAATGCATCTACCTTTTCATTGACGATCTGCTCTCACCCACTGAATGCCCTATATCTTCATAACAGCACTATCTGTTATCTGTGGGATGATCACTATCTTCCTTTCACTATCTGTGGGACATTTTGGGCTTACCCCAGCCTCATTCAAGAGGACAATACAAAGATAAATACCAAAATATGAAATCAGTCCCCCATCCAGAAAATGGGAGATTGGGCCAAATCAGTTCAAAGTGCAATCAGAGGATTTGACTGATCAATGTCATTGGACATTACAAAGTGGAGAACAAAATGAGGGGAACAGCCTTTAACAGGGAGCAAGAGGAAATTAGAGAATTTATGCACAGTAAGGCAGTCAATAGACACAAATAAAAGTGTAACTTTGAAAATAATTTATTTAAATACTCATCTTCAATAAAAAAATATCAACACAAAAACTTTATCAACTGTAAACGGCTCATTAAATATTAATAACTTAACAAAGAATTTCAACTCTACAGAACTGAGGACATAACACTGAATAAATATTAAATAAGATGACCAGAGGTGAATTTATGCTCTGAAGGAACAAGCACTTAAGCATCATTGTGCAGTGTGGAAGTACAAACTTCAATGCCAAAACAATCAAATTAGGTAGATAACAGGACTTCTGGTTATCTGCCATGGGGTGGGATTGAGTTGTATTTGTTGATCTGTGTCTTTTGGAGGTACATGATTTATGATTGTTATAAAACCAATTCTGAAGAAGAAAACATGCAATGCAACAGTACACGACACATTAAAGGTAGATTCTGTATATTAGGAGCAGATGAATCTTTGTTCGGTGAGCAATCTGCTAGATTGCTCCCAGTGATCGCTGTATTTGATGCTCTTAAATAAGTCTTGATTGCCTTCCCGATGTTTGTGGTGTGTTTTAATGTTTTCTTTAACAGCAGCTGGGCTGAGATTAAGTCTCATCAGCCCGTAAATTCAACCTGCAAGTGCCCACAGTACTCTTGACAGAAATAAGAGACTGAATGATGGTTTGGACATTCCAAAAGCATATTGCAATTGGAATAGTAGCGATTCAATCAGAAGCTACAGAGAACGAAATAGAAATTAAGGAAATGGTCTTTGAGAAGGCACAAAAATCTACCATTCTCCAATTCATAATGTCACTACAAAATTAAGACAAAAATGTTCTGAGAATAATAGCACACTATGCACTTAAAACTACAGTCTCTAAAATAACCTAGCATAATTCTCAATAAATATTAAAGATGCTTTCTTGTTTTAGTCATTTTTGACTTTGCATAATGTACAAAAACAGTAACATTACATTGGTATAAAACCATTGAATGGGAAACATCACTCAGTTCATTGCGGAGGGTGAACTAAAGTAGCATCAACCAATACAGGTGGAATGAACAGAAGAACAGTGAGACAGGTAAGATGCCCGCAGTGCACTTGTCATGAAACTGTGAGTTGTTGCATTGGGTAGTCTATCCGAGCAGGAGTTGTACAAAACAGAATCATTCACTGAATTTCCTTACAGAACAATAATAAAGCAATGAATATCAATAAGTTAAAATTAACTCTGAGATGGTATATTTGATATATACATACACTGTAAATATTTGTGTGTGTGTGTGTGTATATATATATATATCATATTAATTAAATATAAATATACACACACATACATATGATCCTGACAAACATACATATAAATATGTGCACACATACACACACGCACACACACACGTATATATATATATAAACAGATACATAAATGCAGATATATATAAACACACACATATATTTATATATATATATATATATATATATATATATATATATATACATGCACGCGCACACACACATATATATATATTTAATTAATATGTATCACATATATGTGTGTGTGATACATATTAATTAAATATATATATATGTGTGTGTGTGCGCGCATGTATGTATATATATATATAAATATATGTGTGTGTTTATATATATCTGCATTTGTATATCTGTTTATATATATACGTGTATGTGTGTGTATGTATGTGTGCACATTTATATATATGTATGTATGTCAGAGGATCAGCAGACTTAAATAAAAGAGTGATATTGAGAATAATTATGTTAGAACCTTGCCCTCAATAAAAGATATCAATGTAAAAAGTGTTGCCAAATGCGTAACCTTCAATAAATGACAATAAATTAACAAAGTTTTTAAAACACCATTCACAAAGAAAGGGGTTATCTTAAATATATCATAATCATTCCCCGTCTCCATGTCACTTGAGTCTTCCATGTTCCCTGCTGATTGTTGCCATGATGAGAAGGAGCTGTTGTAAATGCGCCCTGGTCTCAGCGCGAGTAATTTCCCAGGCACAGTCACTGAATCCCTGAAAAGGGAAAAAGTCAAAACAATATATTAGATTGTGTAACAGATATAAATTGCCTGCAAAATCTGTTGGTAATCACAATGTTTCATGTCAATCAGCTCACCTTTTGTTTCAGAAACCTTCTCAGTTTCCTGAAGTATTTACGAACTGTAGCATTCTTCTTTGCCCTGGACCCTGTGCTTGGTTTCCTGACACAAACTTCCAGCTCCGTGAGCTGCCGATCCAGGAGAAGCCTGAAGTGTTCCACTGTGGCCTGGACCCACGTTACTGAGCTCAGGTTCATGCTGTAGATCTTGCTGAGGTGATGCAGTGTTTGATGGACAATCTGGATCCTGTCCTGGGCCTGTGCAAAACACACACAGTGGCATTAGTGGGGGCTTTGTCCCATTTCACATTAGAATTGCTCTAGAGTGCTCTGAAAACTACTATCAACAAGTTAAAAACCAGCAGTAGCACTCAACTGGAGCACTGAAAGGAGTTCAGATCCAGATGAATAGTTGGTAAAATAGCTAATGATCAACCAGCAACGCCTCTGGTGCAATTATGATATCCAAGTTGCTAACCACAAGTTCAAAAGAATGGTACCAAGTTACATGAGTTGTGGCAGAGAGAGGGAAAAGAAATCTGGGTTGAATAAATAAGGGAAGTTGTATCAAGTTATTATGAAGTTGTACGAGAATGTTTAAGTGAAGGTATAGTGAGAAAAGATTAAATAGGAAATTACGCAAATGCCCAACCTAAATAATTGTATGGTAAGAACTAGAAATGTGGCAGGGCAAGGGATAATAGTGCCAGGCCTTTCAAAGATCTCCTCCCGGCATGCGACAGAGTTACAGCAATATGTGACTTTGCAGCACAGGCTACACCAGCCTGATACTTTAAAATGGTTAGGCAGCCTGGAGAATCTTAAAGCATTTTGCAGCTATATGGACCTAATATGGATCTCCATGAATCCAGGAATATAGTTTGCTGTAGAGTGAGATTTTAGGGTGAGGGTTAGGGAAGGATATTTGCAGCAAGGTCGGCCTCTGAGAACAGCTGTAGCAACGTGAAATTTCAGAGCATATTTTGCAGGACTGTAGTGCTTTACAATGGGTTTTCAACAATGCAGGATTCGGGAGAACAGAGCTGGAAGCAAATTATTCTCAGTCCTGAGGGCCTGCATTTCAAAAATGAGATTGAAAGCAGAACTGGAGCTGGAAACCTTCATAATTATTGACTGCAGCACAGGGGAGACCTAGTGAGCGGAGCAAACTTGTACAAGATGTAAAAGGTAGACAAATATGCTGGAGAAACTCAGCGGGTGAGGCAGCATCTATGGAGTGAAGGGAAAAAGTGACGTTTCGAGTCGAGACCCTTACTGACGTGGGGGTGCGGGAGGGGGGGGGTGGAAGACGAAAGGAAGAGGTGCAGACTGGCTGGGAGGGGGGGGGAGGGGGGGGGAGACAGAAAAGGAGGAGAAAGAGGGAGAAAGCAAGGAATACCTGAAATTGAAGAAGTCAATGCTCATACCGCTGGGGTGTAAATTACCCAAGCGGAATATGAGATGTTGCTCCTCCAATTTGCGGTGGGACTCTGGCCATGGAGGAGGTCCAGGACAGAAAGGTCGGATTCGGAATGGGATGGGGAGTTGAAGTGCTGAGCCACCGGAAGATCAGGTTGGTTAATGCGAACTGAGCGGAGGTGTTCGGCGAAGCGATCACCAAGCCTGCGCTTGGTCTCACCGATGTAGAGCAATTGACACCTGGAACAGTGAATACAATAGCCGAGGTTGGAGGAGGTGCAGGTGAACCTCTGCCTCAGCTGGAAAGACTGTTTGGGTCCTTGGATGGAGTCGAGGGGGGAGGTAAAGCGATAAGTGTAGCATTTCCTGTGGTTGCAATGGAAGTACCAGGGGAGGGGGTGGTTTGGGTGGGAAGGGACGAATTGATCACGGAGTTTTGGAGGGAGCGGTCTCTGTGGATAGCCGAAAGGAGAGGAGATTGGAAGATGTGGCCAATGGTGGGATCCCGTTGGAGGTGGTGAAAATGTCGGAGGATTATCTGTTGTATGTGACACCTGGTAGGGTGGAAGCTGAGGACAAGGGGGATTCTGTCCTTGTTACGAGTGGGGGGATAGGGAGTGAGAGCGGAGCTATGGGATATAGAGGAGACCATGGTGAGAGCCTCATCTACAGTCAAATAGGGGAACCCCCGTTCCCTAAAGAATGAAGACATCTAGTTTGGAACACCTCATCCTGGGTGCAGATGCGGGGTAGACGGAGGAATTGGGAGTAGGGGATAGGGTCCTTACAGGAAGCAGGGTGGGAAGAAATGTAGTCCAGATAGCCATGGGAGTCAGTGTACAAGATGTCGGTGAGATGACATTTAGGGTATTGTTTCAATGTTGGTCACCCTGCTATATGAAGGATGTCATTAAGCATGAATGGATGCAGAGAAGATTTCCAAGAATGTTTACCGGAGTCATGGGCCTGAACGTTCGGGAAAGGCTGGGCAGGCTCGAACTTCATTCCCTGGAGAGCAAGAGGTGGAGCGAGTTCTTATAGAATGTATAAAATCATGAAGGAAATTGTTAGGGTGAATGCACAGTCTTTTACCCAGGGTAGGGAAATCAGGAATCAGAGGATATGGATTCATGGTGAGAGGAGAAAGATTAAATTGGAATGTTTTAACTCAGAGGATGGTGAATATATGGAACATGCTGCCAAAGGAGGTAGTTGAGGTAGGTACTATGACAGCGTATAAAAGTTGCTTGGACAGGTACATGGATAGGAAAGGTTTAGAGGCATATGTGCCTCATGTAGGCAAATGGGACGCTTAGATGGGGCATCTTGGTCGGCAGGGTCGAGTTAGGCTGAAGGGCTTATTTCAATGCGATATGATACTATTACTCTATGATTAGGAGGAAATGTGTACACTTTGCTGCAACATGATCAGAGGCAGAATCCAAACTCTGAAGCTGTGTAAAATTATACAATTTGGTTGCATTATATCAATTTAAAATATAAGTAAGTATTTTGGGATTTGTTTCAAAGTACAATGTTTGATAACTTAATGAGGAAATAGTTGGACAGAATGGCATAGATGGCAAAAGGAATGTGAAGGATAAAGGCCAGTCCTTGGACCATAACTGTCAAGACAAGGTGGTACCAGATGTACATGAATGTACACAATATACACAGGTGGCCTCTACTCTACCGACCTCAAGTGCAGTCAAATCCTCCCTGTCCTGAAAGACAAATCCAGGGACGACAACGCTTTAAATTATGGTCTTGAGGTGCAAAATGTGGAGATGGAGACAGACAAAGTGAGATGAGCAGACATGTTATTTGTTGATTGGAGGCTTGGGAGATTGGTTGTAGAGAGATAATAGGGTGTAGTTAAATAACTATAACAGGTGATGTGTGTGTGTGTGTGTGTGTGTCTCAGCGGGTTTGCAGTATTTGTGGAGGAAAGTGAACAAACAAGGTTGAGGGTAGAACCTTCATAGGAAAGCAGGTGATTTGGAAGGTGCGGTTAATAGATCAAATGTAGTAGTAAATTATTGCAATGAGTGTGATGATAAGAACGGAGTGAAGGATTTGATATTCTTCTATTGTCAGGTTTTTTTTTAATGTTCATACCAGCTACATCAAAGTAGGTAACATAAAAATGCAGGGTTTACTCACCTCAACCCCCATGGAAAGTTTCACCAGGTCCAAGGGCTTTGTTTTAAGCGACCGCCGCTCAGTCCTACATTGTCGGGGTAGGTGGCCACCCTGAGAAAATAAGATGTCTGCGTTACTCACAACCCCAGAGCTTTTGTTCTTCATGCTATCATTCTAATTAGAAATTACTATGCATCAATGCCATTAAGCAAACTCAAGTACAATGGATAGAGCGAAGGGGTAGATACTGAGTGCAGAATATAAACAGCCCCAGGGAAAGAAATACGGGAGAACAGGCTCCGTGTAATCACTGACTTTTTAACAAAAAGCCCGGACGGAGAGTGCAGACGGTCATTGGGAGCGGGGATAACTCACCATATCATTCAGTTTGCCAAGAGTTTCCGTGTTGAGAACTTGCAGTAACTGCAGCCTCTCACAGCCCAGGCTCAGGGTCCCGGATAACAACACACACACAATCCAAACTCTGCAAACACTGCCCAAAATCATCTTCGACGTGCACTGAGTAAAGCTCCGAGCTGAGACAAGAATCGGCTTCGAAAACGGTTCCCGATCGCTGACTGAAACTCTGGATATGGAAATGCAGCAACTTGTGATCCGAGAGGGGCCGCCTGTGCTGCCGAGACCGGTGGCTGTGGATTCTGCGAGTTGTCTCTGCCATGCTGCCCGCTTTAATATGTTACAATCCGAAGATAGGTGATGTATGAAAAGTGAAATGATTCCACTGGAAATTTGCAAGGTGTTGGGAGAGAGCGGTCTCCGTTCTGAAGTAAGGAATGTGAAAGCGGGAGAGTCCCGCAGCAGCGACAGGGAAATCCCCGATGGGAGAGAACAAGCAGCGCTGCGGCTCAGAGCTTCGCAGGTTCACATCAGGGGGGTCACAGATGTTGTGGGGGAAGCTCAGTATCGGCAGGGGACGGGGTGGGGAGGGGACGTGAATGTGTCTGTGCATCGCTGGGAGCTGCATTTTATCCGGGTTATAATAACACTGCGCCTTTCAGCCTCACCCTCTGAGACACGGACAGAAATTGTGTTAAAGCCGCCTCTCCACTCACCCAACTGCGGTGAAGCCACATCTCAGGGGAACAGTGCGGAGAGCCGGCTCACGGCCGCTTGGTTGGTGGCGACTCACTCAGCGCCGATACAGCGGACCCACACTCTGCTCTACGAGGAGAAAGTGCTTCTGCCTCTCTGTTCTTTACACCAGACATTTCTGCTTTTATTTGAAATTAAAAGGCTTCGAGCCGAGTGTGAAGTCGGTCCCGATCCCTTTCTTGTCTTCTCGCCGCCGCGGGAAGTCTCCGGCTCGGTCTGTTGAGGGGAAGCGGCCGAAGCGAAAGTGTGTCGGGGCAAAAGTCGGGCTCGTCACATCCGAAAGTGGGCGTGTTTGTGAACCGCTCGGGTCCCGCTGAGAGGCTGAAGGGAACGGGATAAACTGGTATTGGTTTATTATTATCACGTGCACTGAAATATTGTGAAAACCTTTGTGTTACCGTCATTCAGTCATATCTAACCTGGCTGGAGTCCAGTTTAGTTCAGAGATACAGCATGGAAACAGGCCAGTCGACCACAGAATCCATAATGACTTTCACACGCGTTCTATGTTATCCCACTTTCTCATCCATTCCCTACACACTAAGGCATTTTGAAATTCAAAATAATACCTACAGTTTGTGATTTAGGCCGCTGGTTATAAGCTGCATAAATGCTCTGTTGCGTTTGCTTGTGTTAGCCAGGCGCAGTTTGCTCCGTATTAGAGATTTGAATGTTCCACAATTATTACCACATCCATACTGGGCCAAAAAAATTTCACATTAACAATTCACAAGAATTCACAAATTTGAAAATTATGAATGTTGCGTCTGACAAGACGAGGGCGAGCAAATAATGAAATAAAAACCAATCATTTGGAAGCTGTGCGTTTGAACCTCTTTCTCACCTGGTAAGACTGTAGGTGTCTCTGGTAGAAGTGGGAGAGTTAGTGTAGAGATAGGTATTGCATGGCCTGCAGTTGCAGGGGGAAGTACGTGGTGAGAGGGCGGTTTGGGAGGGAAGGGAGTGGTGAAACAAGGGGTTGGGGAGATGGGGGGTCTCCGTGTAAAGAGCGGGTAACGGGACGTGCGATTGGTGGTGGGATCACGTTGAATGTGGCGGAATTGTGGGAGAATGATGTGTTGGATGCAGAGGATGGTGGGGTGAACGCCAAGGACCAGGGGAATTACTAAATCAATTATTTAGGTGAAGGGATTCAAAGTAACATTAACAAATTTGCAGAAGACACAACGCCGGGTGGCAGTGTGAACTGTGAGGTGGATGCTATAATAATAATAATAATGGATGGGATTTATATAGCGCCTTTCTAATACTCAAGGCGCTATGAGAATGCAGGGTGACTTGGACAGGTTGGGCAGATGCATGGAGCGAATGGAGCGGCTGGGCATGTACACTCTGGAGTTTGGAAGGATGAGAGGCAATGTTATTGAAACATATACGATTATTAAGGGTTTTGAAAGCTAGAGGAAGGAAACATGTTCCCGATGTTGGGGAGTCCAGAACTAGGGGGCACAGTTTAACAATAAGGGGTAAGCCATTTAGAACGGAGACGAGGAAACACTTTTTCTCACAGGGATTTGTGAGTCTGTGGAATTCTCTCCCTCATAGGGCGGTGGAAGCCGGTTCTCTGGATATTTTCAAGAGAGAGCTAGATAGGCCTCTTAAAGATAGCGGAATCAGGGGATATGGGGAGAAGGCAGGAACGGGGTACTGATGGGGGATGATCAGCCATGAATGGCGGTGCTGGCTCGAAGGGCCGAATGGCCTACTCCTGCACCTATTGTCTATCAGTCTATTTTGTTCCGTCAGGGGAAGTAAGTGAGATCCAGCCACAGAATACAGGGAGAGGAGTATAAAACATTTGCAATCGTAAATATATTTACAAACAACTGACATCCACAAACATTAATAATAAGACCAGTTCAGAAAAGATGTGAGTTTCTGAACAATTTATTGATAGTAAATTTGAATCTTTCAGTGTAAAATATTCCAGTGCAAAAAAAAATTACATCTCTTAATAAATAACTACAAATAAATATGTTACAAGATTAATTTACATAGTTACATTGAACAAAGGAATGCAACTTTCGTGGGCTGAATAATCAGCACATTTCAGATAAAACCACAGAAATGAATGAATAAATAAATATATAAAAGTTAAATAAACCAAGATAAATACATAAATAAACCGATATAATCCACAGTTTTAAAACAGGAATACACGTTGACAAGTTACGGCCAGCCGCTGAATGTATGTATTCAATGTTTAAGAAGGAACTGCAGATGCGGGAAAATCGAAGGTAGTCAAAAATGCTGAAGAAACTTAGCGGGTGCGGTAGCATCTATGCAGCGAAGGAAATAGGCGACGTTTCGGGTCGAGACCCTTCTTCACTGTTTGTCTTCCAGTGAAAGACATAATCCAGACGAAATTTCCACTTTCTCAACTCCCGGTTGAAGACGTTTACAAATAAATTATTGTTCAGTTAATTCTTCTTTCCCCGTAGATAGACACAAAGTGCTGGAGTATCTCAGCGGGTCAGGCAGCATGTCTGGAGAAAAGGAATAGCTGTGGTTTCGGGCCGAGACTCTTCTTGTGCTGCCCCAGCCCGGGGAAATGTTCAGTTTTAGCTCCTCGTGTTTGCCGTTATGAGAAGGATCTGCTGTAAATGGGCTCTTGTCTCGGCGCGGATCATTTCCCAGGCACAGTCGCCAAAGTTCTAGAAAAAGGAAGGAATCAGGAAAATACATTAGGCAAGGGACAGACTGAATTTGGGTGAAATGTAATATCTGCAAATAAAAACGGAGTATAAGCATAACCAACTCACCTCTTGTTTTCGAAAGCGTCGCAGTTTTCGAAAGTATTTGTGAACAGCAATGTTTCTCTTTTGCTGAGACTCCGGCGCCGGTTTCCATGCGCATTCCTCCAGCTCTCTGATCTGCCGATGCAGGAGAAGCCGGAAGCTTTCCACCTCTTCGCGGGGCCACGGGGCTGAGCCCGAATCCTCGCTGTAGATCTCGCTGGTTTTCCTCAGTGTTTGAAGGACAATCTGGATCTTTTCCAGAGCCTGCGGAGAGGAGACAATGTGGCATTAGAGCGGTCTTGTCGGCAATAGGGGTCTGTCAGTTATTGAAAAGAACACGGGGTAACGAAACCTGAAACCAATGAACGGGGATCATTTCCCAGGCACAATTTTAATTAACATGGGATATTTAGTTTTAATTAACATGCGTTCTCCACAAAGGGTGTAGAACGCATATTTACGAGAGATAGCAAACGAGCAATGTTAGGTGTTTAGAAGATAATGAAAAGTATTTTGGGTGCAGAGACAACAAATATTGGCGAATCAGTAAAAACAGTCATATTTCCCAGGATAACTAGAGACATCCGTACTTCAGCCTCATAATAAAAGACGAGCAAAAACATCGTGGCGACTTGCTGTCAGACAACCAGAACCTCAAAGAATCAATGAACACGCAAACTTTATAACAGGAAGGGAGTTCAAATTATTTTGTGTAGGCACATTAATAGGAAAATAACATTTACAGGATTTCAGTTGAAAAGAAAAATCAACTTCTGGACGTACTGTACACGAAGTAAAGGAAGAAACAATGTCACATTACTGGAAAGTATTCGAGATGTTCACAACGATGAATATGATGAATTTCTTTAAAAGCTTTGCAGTATTCAAAGTACATATTTATCTAGCTTTTTTAGAATTCAATTAAGAACATTAGAAAGGCAAATAAAATAAAAATATGGTTCTTAATGCAACTGCCTGTTTTAGATATTGGATACATTCCAGGAGATGGAATAAGTGGAAATATAACTCCCACGTCCCATAAAGATGGAAGGATAATCCAGAAAGGAACATGCAATTTATCTGCACTTCAATGTTAAGGATCTTGCTCTAATAATTCCAGGATTATATCACTTAACTGGCACCGTGTCATGTTCATGACATTGAGTTGAGGACGTGAGTCAGCGCCAAATTGTTAACGGGAGAAAGGTATGACATTCCCATGCGATTAGAGTGGAATTAAACGTTTGAAATGGACAGTAAGATTATGTCCATCGCGTTAGAAAGTGTGAGTAAAATAGGAAGGCGCAAAAGATTTTCTAAGACTCTGCCTGGAGAATATGTATTCAGAGATATGCAACCATCTGAGGAAATAAGATGCCTACTTTCAGTCTTCAATGACGATCACATGTTTGTAAACACTGAGCCGTGAGAACTGGATGATCCCAAAAGTGGAACCACACTCCATTTTCCACTCTAAATTTCAGTGGGCATCAAAATCTATCAGAAGTAATCAAAACTAGGCTTATCAGATCAACGGCGATCTTTCTTCAGAAGGAGGAGGCTACAGCGACTGAAGGACCCAAGTGCAAAATGCCAGGAATTTCCCTCTTTTGTTGGGTACCAAAAATAAAATCGACACCTAATATTCAACGTTATGCTGCATCATAATCTCTCCACAATTACAGCCGGGCTGCCTCGCTTTAGTAACACAACCTCATTGAATCGAAGTCCGGCACACATTTTGCTTCCTTGTTTATTACACAGAACATTGAACATCAACAGTACAGCAATGCAAGAGGCCCTTTGTCCCACCATGTCTGCGCTAATCATAATAAGATTTGAGAAAGGAGTTCTACAATTATTTGAATATCCAATATGAATTCACGTTATTAGTCGATGAAGGTTCTAAATAAAGCGAATGGTGAACTAGAATGAATGAAAAATCCAATCACTTACCGACAACCCATTTGCAAGGTTCACCAGTTTCAAGGGCTGTGTTTTCAACCGGACCTCTCTGACACAATGCCACGGAAAGGGGCCGCCCTGGGGGAAGAGGGTAAATTATGTTCTAGAGAATCCAGTAACTGACAGACAAGCGTCGCGGATATCAGACAGGGAACCCGTCAAAGCTTTAAACTATTGCACCGTATCTGACCAGGGAAATGAAAAATCAAAGATCGCCGGAGAGTGTCGGATCGGTGTCTGGGAGCGGGGACAACTCACCATTTCATTCAGTTTGCCCAGAGTGTCCGTGTTGAGATCTTGCAGTAACTGCAGCCTCTCACAGCCCAGGCTCAGGGTCCCGGACAACAACACCCACACAATCCAAGCTCTGCAAACAGTGGTCAAAGCCATCTTCCAACGCAACGTCTATGGAAATGCAGCGGCTTGTGATCCGGGAACGGCCGCCTGTGCTGCTGAGACAGGTGGCTGTGGATTCTGTCAGCTGTACCTGCCATGCTGCCGGCTTTAAAGTGCGGCATTACATTCCGAAACGGAAAGTGGGCGGGAGGTGTTTTGTAAAGAATGTGGCAATGTGATTGTTTCCGCACCGAAGCAGTGAATCCAAAAGCGGGAGGTGCCCGAGCAGTGATAGTGAAAATTCCGGATCAGAGTTCAATGCCACGCTCGCTCTGGCTCAGGACCGCGTGGGTCAGTCAACCTGGGACAATGACGGAGCAGAGCGAGGGTCAGCGCTGTGTCCACGGATTGTGGCGCACGTTTATATTCAGGGATCAGGTGACAGCGACTGGATCTGTGCTGCCGCCGTTAGTGCATGCAGAGAAACACTCTCTATTCCACGAGTGAATTATGTAACTGCAGCATGACCTCACAACTTAAATATTCAATTATTTGACGTTTGGCTAATGTGCAAAATGCCTTGTTGATCACCCTGTCTAACTGTAACGCCGCGTTCAAGGGAGTTCCCTGTATCAATTTCCATCCATTTTTCCTCGGCCCACATGTCCAGCCGATCAAGATCCTGTTGCAATGTTTCACAACCATCTTCACTATCTCCAGTACCATCTACTTTTGTATCACCTGCATACTTGCTAACTGCGTTCTCATCCAAATCTTAGATATAGATGCCATCATGCCAAACAGTAATGCCTCTGTCCCACTTAGGAAACCTGAACGGAAACCTCTGGAGACTTTGCGCCCCACCCAAGGTTTCCGTGCGGTTCCCGGAGGTTGCAGATTGTTGCCGGAGGTTGCAGGTGGTGGAAGCAGGTAGGGAGACTGACAAAAACCGTTTTACTTTATGACATTCACAGTCAATATTGGAAAATTAAAAATCCCTTACTATGACAACATTATTAGACTTGCAGGTGCCTGCCATCTCCTGACATATTTGCTCTTCTAATTCCCATTAACTATTTGGGGGCCGAACATGGGGATCATCCCTATCTTCTTCTTCTGCTCCGCCCGTATAGCCTTACTAGACAGACTGTCTGAAATGTCACCACTGATCACTGCCGTGACATCCTCCTTAACCAATGATGCAACACCCCCTCCTCTTTTACCCTCGCCTCTGTCTCTCCTGAAGCACCTGTAGCATGGAAAATTGAGTTGGCAGTCCTGCCCCACTTTTAACCAGGTGTCCGTAATAGCTACAATGTCCTAGTTGTATGTACACATCCATGCCCAAAGCTCATCTACCTTACCTGTCAGGCCTCCTGCATAAGAAATGTCAAATTGTAACCAAAAATCCTTCCTCAATGGACAATAGACAATAGGTGCAGGAGTAGACCATTCGGCCTTTCGAGCCAGCACCGCCATTCAATGTGATCATGGCTGATCATCCACAATCAGTACCCAGATCCTGCCTTCTCCCCATTTCCCCTGACCGCTATCTTTAAGAGCACTATCAAGCTCTCTCTTGAAAATATCCAGAGAACCGGCCTCCACCGCCCTCTGAGGCAGAGAATTCCACAGACTCACAACTCTCTGTGAGAAAAGGTGTTTCCTCATTTCCATTCCAAATGCCTTGCCCTTTATTTTTAAACTGTGGCCCCTGGTACTGGACTTCCCCAACACTGGGAACGTGTTTCCTGCCTCTATCGTGTACAAACCCTTAATAATTTTGCATATTTCAATGATCCCCTCTTATTCTTCTAAATTCCAGCGTGTACAAGCCCAGCCGCTTCATTCTCTCAGCATATGACAGTCACACCATCTCGAGAATTAAACTTTGTGAATCTACGCTGCACACCCTCAATAGCACAAATGTCCTTCCTCAAATTAGGGGACCAAAACTGCACACAATACTCCAGGTGTGGTCTCACTAGGGCCCTATACAGCTGCAGAAGGACCTCTTTGCTCCTGTACTCAACTCCTCTTGTTATGAAGGCCAACATGCCATTGGCTTTCTTCAACGCCTGCTGTACCAGCATGCTTACTTTCATTGACTGATGAACAAGAACCCCCCAGATCCCGTTGTACTTCCCCTGTTCCCAACTTGACACCATTTAGATAATAATCTGCCTTCCTGTTTTTGCTACCAAAGTGGATAACCTCTTATTTATCCACATTAAACTGCATCTGCCATGAATCTGCGCACTCCCAGTCTTTCTCCTGCCTACTCTGTCCACTAAACTTTCTCTCATCACCCTCTATACCAACTTGTAACCACTCATCTGCCTCTGCCCTACAGGCACCACACTGCCAGTCTAGTTTAAACCCAGCTGAGAAGCACTAGTAAACCTGCCTGGCAGGATATAGGAACCTCCGGAGTTAAGGAGCAACCCATCACTCCTGTGCAGATCACCTCTGCCCTGGAGGAGATCCCAATGGTCTAAAAATATGAATTCCTCCCTCCTGCACAAACTCATCAGGCATATGTACACCTCCATTATCTTTCTGTTCCTACACTCACGAGGTATTGGAAGCAATCCAGAGATCACTACCCCGGAGCTCCTGCCTTTTAGCCTTTTACCCAATTTCCCATACACCTCTTTCCTTTTCATACCTCTATCATTTGTGTCAACATGCACAATGACCTCCAGCTGCTTCACGCTCCATCAACCCCTTTTGAGGATGCTATGCAGTCACTCCAAGATGTACTTCACCCTGGCACCAAGGAGGCAGCACATCATCCTGGTGTCTTGACTGCTGCCACAGAGTCTTCGTCACTAACTATAGAGTCGCCCACCACTATGGCTCTGCCTGAAGTCGCCCTTCTCTGCTGTTGCTCAATGCAGGACTGATTTCACAGTCCTGCTGGACACTACCTTGAGGTTTCATTCCCCATTCCCCTTCCCCCCTCTTGTCCAGCAAACATCACCCAAGAGAGTGTGCCTCTTATGAAGAGGGATGGCCACTGAGGTCACCTGTACTCAAGGTCTTATTCCCTTCTTCATGGTCACCCACATTCTCTCTTCCAGGACCTTCCATGTGACAAACTTGCTGAGATGCCCCAAGCACTGGCTGTGGTAACTGGAGGCTGATCCATTTTTACATCCAATGGAGATGAGTCAGGAGGCTTTGACCAGTCCCCAGGACAACATGGGATATAGAACAGTACAGCAGAGAACAGATCATTTGACCTATAATTTCCATGCCAAGTTAAACTAATTACCTCTGCCTCCCGTTCCATCTCCTGAATATCCATGTCCCTATTTAAAGGCATCTAATTGCCAATGTTATATCTGCCTTGACTACCATCACCAGCACCCCATTCCAGGCAACCATCTTGCCCCAAGAAGTAACAAACTTGCCCCACACATCTCCATCACATTTTGCCCTATTCTCCTTAAAGCTGACATTCCTATCCTGGGAAAAGGGTTCTGTCTACCCTTTCCAAGCAAAGTTTGTGCAACCTCTCCTGATAGCTGATGAACCTTAGTCCATGCAGCAGTCTGGTAAACCCATACTGCCAACACTCCAAAGCCTACACATACTTTCTGCAACGTGGTGACCAGAACTGCAGGTAATACTCCAAATGGGGTCTCACATAAGTCCAAAAAACTGGCATCTTGACCTCCACATACTTTGTTTATGCGATGTGAGATTACAGAGGGAAAAATATATTCAAGGGACTTGTCTGGAAATGCGAGAATTCCCATTCATAAGACAGATTGGCAAAAAGAAATACAATGCTAAAAATATGCAATATTGAAAACACATTATATCCACATTTCATTGAAAAAGAATTTATTTTACAAAAAAAATATCCACTGATCTATAAAATACAATAAATTAACAAAGATTTTGACCACTATTGATATATGCTTAAAAATGTGTCAGTGCAAATATAAATAAACTGAAATGAATATATTCACTAAATGAATTTAATGAATTTACTAAATTTATCAGTGTTTGAATGAGAGGATCTTTCAAGATTCACAGTTCACCACAGGATAATGGTATAAAAATAAATATCAATAAATTAAATCAACACTTAAATACAGATAAATATCTAAATGTTCTTTGTTCTTCATGACTCTCAATCGTCAAAATAACGGAATAATACATTGTAAAATGCAGGATATACGCCACAGTTCAGAAAAACAGCTAAGAGACGAAAATATAACTAATGCTTCTGATTGAATAATAATAATTCTGGTTGAAAAACAGTTAACATTTCTGGTAATTACACTGTTTATTTGACCTAGGATAACTCAGATTTCCACTCCACACGTACTGAGTTGTTTGAACATCTTCCATTTCATTTATCACGTTTACGGCATAAGAAGTCTAAAGAATGGTCTCAACTTGAAACATCATCGAACCATATTCTACAGAGATGCTGCCTGATCTGCTGAGTTACTCCAGCACTTTGTGTCCTTCCAGTAATTCTTCCGTTTTGCTCCAGGAATGTAATACTAATATAAGAAATATTTTCTGTACAAAAAGGTACATTAAATAGTCATCAATTTGAGTCTCTTATGATTCAGTCTCTGAAATATCCTCATTGTTCCCTGCTGATTGTTGCCATGATGAGAAGGAGCTGTTGTAAATGTGCCCTGGTCTCAGCGCGAGTTATTTCCCAGGCACAGTCACTGAATCCCTGCAAAAGGGAAAATATCGAGAAAATGTATTAGATAATGAACAGAAATAATTTGTCTGTAAAATCTGTTAGTAATCACATAGTTTCATGACAATTAGCTCACCTTCTGTTTCAGAAACTTTCTCAGTTTCCTGAAGTATTTACGAACTGTGGCATTCTTCCTTGCCCTGGACCCTGTGCTTGGTTTCCTGACACAGACTTCCAGCTCTCTGAACTGCCGATCCAGGAGAAGCCTGAAGTGTTCCACTGTGGCCTGGACCCACGTTACTGAGCTCAGGTTCATGCTGTAGATCCTGCGGAGGTGATGCAGTGTTTGATGGACAATCTGGATCCTGTCCTGGGCCTGTGCAAAACACACATGGAGACATTAGCCAGATCCTGGATCCAATCTGGTTTAAATTGAAATATAATGCTTAACAATATTAGCAGAATAGGATAAGTCACAATCAAGCACCATTTTCAGACAATTAACTCTCGACTGGAGGCTTGCTATACACACAGAACTGAAAGAAGGTCAGAGCCAGTGGAATTGTAATCTGTAGTTAGAGGTTTAAACAGTGTATGATCAATTAACAAGCAGTACAGCCTCAGATGCAGGACACAGTGTCACGGTCTTTGATGGAATGTGAAAACTTTGCAAGAATACAATCTATTCTGAAGGACCAGAATTACAGGGAGAGATGGGAGAAGATCTGACTAATCTCATCAAACAGTGAATGTGACGTGGAGATTTTATAGAGGTGTACAATGTCAGTAAAGATGTATAAAAGGAAACAGTTGCCTGAATTGATTGTGTGAAACAATTGAACGGTAACTTCTGAAGGCAAGAGCAAATTCAATTGCAAATTCTATCAAAGTTCATAATTCCATCAAAGCTGAGATGTAATGCTGAGGATTTACAAGGCACTGGTCAGACCACATTTGGAGTAATGTGAGCAGTTTTGGTCCCCATGTCTGAGGAAGGATATGCTAGCATTCGATAGGGTCCAGCGGAGTTCTACAAGAATGATCCCAGGCATGAATGGGTGAACATGTGATGGGTGTTTGATGACACTGGGCATGTACTTGCTGTCGTTCAGAAAGATGAGGAATGACCTCTTTGTAATTTACTAAATAATGAAAGGCCTGGAAAGAGTGGATGTGGAGAGGATGTTTCCATTAGTGGAAGAGTCTTGGACCAGAGGCAATAGCCTCAGAATTATGGGGCGTACCATTAGAAAGGAGAAGAGGATGAATTTCTTAAGACAGATGGTGAATCTGTGGTATTAATTGCCACTGTAAAGTGTGGAGGCCAATTCAAAGCGCATTGTTAAGGCAGTGTTTGACATAATTCTAAATTTGCACGGATGTCAGCGTTTAAGGGGAGAAGGCAATAGAATGAGGTTGAGAGATAAAGATAGGTAATGAATGACTGAATGGCAGAGTAGACACAATGGGCCGAATGGCCTAAATCTGTTCCAATAACATATGGGCTTATGAACAATTGTATGGTAAATCTGTAGGTCCAGGAATGACACAAAGGTGAGTTGGTTAGGGGATGGGGGATTTAAAAAGATTAAAGGAGGGAGGAAGAGTCTTGTAATTTGTCTGAATATTCATCATATCAAGACCTTCAGGTAGCGAATGTGTAACAACCACCCCATAATAATAACAGGAAGAATTCAGCACACACACCTTCTACACTTCAAAACTTGAGTTGGGGGGCATGTCAACAACCACAGCACGATGGAGATACAATATAGGTCCTTCAGCCCTCTCTGTCTCTACCTCGCATTGTGTAAAAAAAAAAGACACACAGTGCTGAGGTAACTCTGCTTAATTACTCCAGCAGTTTTTTGTTTTTTTTGTAAACCAGCATCTGTAGTTCCTGGTGTCTACTTTCACTCCTTCCATTATCTATCAAGGCAGACCAACAATTGAGCCTGCTATACCATGGTGATCCCAATACTAGGCAGTGCACTCCAGAATTTAGCTATAGACTGGACAAAGATGTTTCTTTGTAGGCAATCTAAACATTTACATTTTTCTTCAAACTCATGGCCTCTGGTTCTAGATATCTCTGTTACAGGGGAACTATAAAGGCTGTCTACCCGTACTAAGACACTCATAATGTTGTACACCTCTCCTCTGTCTCCCTGTGCTTTCTCCTCCTTGAACCCAATGGACTTGCTGAGATGTGGAAATATTTAACCAGACCAGAAGTGATCTCAGAATCTGCGCTTAGTCATCAACGGGTTAGTGTGGTGTCAATGGTGACATCGCCTATGGTGGACACAGGTTATGAGATGCTTTGAGGGGAATAGAGTATTCCCAGGAGGTTAAGTTAAGATGTAAACTCAATAGGTGGGTGAGATAACTGGAATAGAGGTAAAACAAGTATAGAGGGTGTAAGTGTGAACGGCAGAAGATGATTGAGGGTGCAACACAGTAGTAGAGCATGTAGAACGATGAGAAGATGCAGAGCACAGGCTACTAGTGAATGGGATAGAGAGAGATGGAAGAGGTGTGTTAACTCCAGTGAGATACATTAGTGTGAACGAGCTCAGTTATGGAGTCAGAAATAGAGAGTACCGTGGGGTGGAAGAACTGATATCACTTTCTCTGGCGAAGAATTAAATGGGGTTCTTCAATTACTTAACATAAAGATCTTGAGTGAACGACGTTTAAGTAAAATGCAGAGTTAACTCACCGTAACCCCCATGGAAAGTTTCACCAGGTTCAAGGGCTTGGTTTTCAGCGACCGCCGCTCAGTCACACACTGTCGGGGTAGGTGACCACCCTGAGAGAAAAGATTCCAACGTTACTCACAACCCCAGAGCTTTTGTTGCTATCCATTCTAAACAGATAATAATGTTGTAAATGCAGACAAGTACAATGGGTGGAGCGAAGGGGGAGATACAGAGTGCAGAATATAAACATCCCCAGAGAGCGAAATACTAGAGAACAGGCTCCATGTAATCACTGACTTTTTTAACAACAAATATCCGCCTCTGGGAGCGTGTACAACTCACCATTTCATTCAGTTTGCCCAGAGTGTCCGTGTTGAGAACTTGCAATAACTGCAGCCTCTCACAGCCCAGGCTCAGGGTCCCGGACAACAACATACACACAATCCAAACTCTGCAAACACTGCCCAAAACCATCTTCAACGTGCACTGAGTAAAGCACCGATCTGAGACAAGAATCAGCTCCGAAAACCGCCCCTGATCGCTGACTGAAACTCTGGATATGGAAATGCAGCGACTTGCGATCCGGGAGCTGCCGCTTGTGCTGCCGAGACCGGTGGCTGTGGATTCTGTGAGCTGTCTCTGCCATGCTGCCCGCTTTAATATGTTACAATCCGAAATAGCTGATGTTTGAAAAGTGATATTATGCCACTGGAAATTTGGAAGGTGTCGGGAGAGAGCGGTCTCCGTTCTGAAGTAAGGAATGTGAAAGTGGGAGTGTCCCGCAGCAGCGACGGGGGAATCCGCGATGGGAGAGAACAAGCAGCGCTGCGGCTCAGTGCTTCGCAGGTTCACATCAGGGGGTCACAGGTGTTGTGGGGGAGGCTCAGTCTCGGTAGGGGACGGGGTGGGGAGGGGACGTGACTGTGTCTGTGCATCGCTGGGGCTGCATTTTATCCGGGTTATAATAACACTGCGCCTTTCAGCGCTCACCCTCGGAGCTACGGACAGAGATTGTGTTAAAGCCGCCTCTCCACTCACCCAACTGCGTTGAAGCCACATGTCAGGGGGACAGTGCGGAGAGCCGGCTCACGGCCGCTTGGTTGGTGGCGACTCTCTCAGCGCCGATACACCTGACCCACACTCTGCTCTCCGAGGAGAAAGTGCTTCTGCCTCTCTGTTCTTTACACCAGACATTTCTGCTTCTCCTTGAAATTAAATGGCTTGCAGCCGAGTGTGAAGTCTCCGGCTCCGTCTCTCGAGGCGAGGCTGCCGAAGCGAAAGTGTCCCGGGGGAAGAGACAGGCTCGTCACATCCGACAGTGGGCGTGTTTGTGAAACGCACGGGTCCCGCTGAGAGGCTGAAGGGAAACGGGATAAACTGGTATTGGGTTATTACTGTCACGTGTACTAAAATATTGTGAAAACCTTTGTTTTACAGCCATTCCGTCAAATCTAAACTTGCAGGAGTAAAACACGTTTAGTTTATGTCAGAGATATTGCATGGGAACAGGCCCGAATCCACACTGACCATCGATCACTCGTTCACGGTGGTGCCATAGATGGATGTGTTGGCTCTGGAGAGGGTCCAGAGGAGGTTTACAAGAATGATTCCAGGAATTAGTGGGTTGGCATGTGCTGACCGTTTGACAGCACTAGACCTCTACTCGCTGGAATTTGGAAGGTTGATGGGGGACCTTATTGAAACTTACAGAATAATAAAAGACATACATAGTGTGGATGTGGAAAGGATATTTCCACGGGTGGGAGAGTCCAGGACCAGAGGTCAGAGCCTCAGTATTAAAGGGCGCTATTTTAGAAAATAAATTAGGAGGAACTTCTTTAGTCACAACGTAGTTAATCTGTGATACTGATTGCCACAGAGGGCTGTGGAGGCCGTCAGTTAATAATTTTAAGGCCGAGATAGACAAATTCTTGATTTGAACGGGTGTCAAGGGTTATGGGGTGAAGGCAGGAAAATGGGATTAGACGGCATTGGTCGTCAGTGATTGAATGGCAGTTTGGACTCGATGGGCTGAATGGCCTAATTCTACTTCTATGCCTTATGAACTTGTGAACAATATAGTAACATGTACGCTGATTTACATAAAATGATGCACATTTCCGGAGTAACTCAGCACGTCAGGCTGCATCTGTGCAGGGTGCGGACAGGTGATGTTATGGGTCAAGATCTTACACCAGACGCAATGTTGTACGGAGAAGAAAGTTGGAAAAGCGATGCGACCAGGACATGATAGATTGATACATGTGAGGGGGAACAGTCCTATTTCCAACGTACTCCGGCACCACCCCCCAGCTCGTTCTTGGTTACATCGCGACTGTATCAGGGTAGCCCCTGTACTCATGAAAACATATTGATTTCTTTACCACTAACTTCCACCCTGCACTCATATTCACGTGGACTATCTCCAACACACCTCTCCGCTTTCTTCATCTCTCTGTTTCCATCACAGGGGACAGATTATCGACACGCATTTATTACAAACCCACCAACTCCCAGTGCGTTGGTTTGAATGTTTCTGGTGCCACCTCCTCCCACCCTTCATTTTGCAAATACTCGATTCCCTAATCTCAATGTCTCCATCTCTGCCACATTTGCCACCAAGATATTTTCAATTTGAAGCCATTCAATATATCCTCTTTTGTAAAAGTGGGTGCCCCCTGCTGTCACAGATGTATTCCTCACCCATGTGTCCTCTGTGTCCCAAGATTATGTTCTCCCTCCTCCTATTCCAAGAAGGAACAAGGAGAAATATCCTCCAAGTTCTTAATTGTTACACCACGGGCCTTTGCGCTCATTCTCTGAAATTTCTGCCACTTTCAATCGATCCCACCACCAGGATCTCCCCATCTCCTTCATTTTCCACCATCCACATAAACTACTCCCTCAGCAAGACCTTTACTCACTAATTATTTCCCACCTCCATCTCACGTACTTTTCCCTGCAACTGCAGGACACGTAACACCTGCCCCTTACCTCCTCCTTCACACCCATCCATGGACAAGAGCAGTCCATGCAGGTGAGATCAAGGTACACGTGCACCTCCTCTAACCTGATCTACCTCTTTTGGTGTTTTCTTTGTGGCCTCCTCTACCTCAGTGGAACCAAGAGGCTATTTAGGCCTCCTTGGTAGCCTTGGTACCACAAGGCTCAGTGCTGGGACCCCAGCTATTTACAATATATATGAATGATCTGGAGGAGGGAATTGAATGCAACATCTCCAGGTTTGCGGATGACACGAAGCTGGGGGGGCAGTGGTAGCTGTGAGGAAGATGCTAGGAGGCTGCAAGGTGACTTGGATAGGTTGGGTGAGTGGGCAAATGCATGGCAGATGCAGTATAATGTGGATAAATGTGAGGTTATCCACTTTGGTGGCAAGAACAGGAAGTAGACTATTATCTGAATGGCGGCCGATTAGGAAAAGGGGAAATGCAACGAGACCTGGGTGTCATGGTACACCAGTCATTGAAAGTAGGCATGAAGGTACAGTAGGCAGTGAAGGAAGCGAATGGTGTGTTAGCATTCATAGCAAAAGGATTTGAGTATAGGAGCAAGGAGGTTCTATTGCAGTTGTACATGGCCTTGGTGAGACCACACCTGGAGTATTGCGTACAGTTTTGGCCTCATAATCTGAGGAAAGACATTCTTGCCATAGATGGAGTACAGAGAAGGTTCACGAGACTGATTCCTGGGATGGCAGGACTTTCAAATGAAGAAAGACTGGAGAGACTCGGCTTGTAATGGCTGGAATTTAGAAGATTGAGTGGGGATCTTATAGAAACTTACAAAATTACTGGGGGTTGGACAGGCTAGATGCAGGAAGATTGTTCCCGATTTTGGGGAAGTCCAGAACAAGGGGTCACCGTTTAAGGATGAGAGGGCAGTCTATTAGGACCGAGATGAGAAAAATAAAATTCACACAGAGAGTGGTGAATCTGTGGAATTCTCTGCCACAGAAAGTAGTTGAGGCCACTTCATTGGCTATATTTAAGATGGAGTTAGATGTGGCCCTTGTGGCTAAAGGGATCAGGAGGTATGGAGAGAGGGCATGTACAGGATACTGAGTTGGATGATCAGCCATGATCATATTGAATGGCGGTGCAGGCTCAAAGGGCCGAATGGCCTACTCCTGCACCTATTTTCTATGTTTCTATAAACAAATATAATGCAAAAAAACATGTCTAATATCTTAAGAATCACATCTCAATTAAAAGTTTTTTATTCATGAAAAAATATTATCCATTGTTTATCTCTCAACAACAATAAATTAACAAAGATATTCAACTCTATTCACATATGTTTAAAAAATAAATATCGCTGAAAATATAAATAAATTATGGTGAATATATATTCTGACCAGTGAGGCAGCAATCTCATAATCATTACTTTGGGTGAAGGATGAAGTTAAGCATAATAGTTCAGCAAACCCACCACCTGAGAGGGCTCAGTGCAGGCTGGTTCACCCCCAATGCACAGTCTCACTGCAGCAGTGACACATAGAGGATGAATTTTCAGTAAAAGAGGCAAAAAGCTACAATTCTAAAGTTCAAACCGTTTAAACAGAAGCAAACTGGATGGACATTGTAACAGTTCATATAGATGAGATCATTCAATATGAAATGCCACCAGTTCAGTTCAGAGTAGGAAGTGAAATAGTATCGACCAGAACAGAAACAAGCTGCAGCAAGGCATTGACAATGATCAACTGACCACAGAGCACCTTATCCAGTCATGGAACTCTGCATTGCAGCAGCTGCCAGTTTTTGAATAATCAGATTCACATTTCATCACAGGATAATGATACAAAAATAAATATCAACAAATTAAAACAACACTTAAATACGAGCCAAAAGATCTTTGTTCTCCATCTCTTGCAAGATGAAATTCACATCAGTATCAGAAAAATATATATAGTGGTCAAAAAATGCTGAAGTTGCACATTCTGACAATCAGAAGGTGATATTTTAAATAAATAGTCGTTAATTATAGTCTCTTAAGAATCAGTCTTAAAAAATCTTCAGTATTCCTTGCTGATTGTTGCCATGATGAGAAGGAGCTGTTGTAAATGTGCCCTGCTCTCAGTGTAAGTTATTTCCCAGGCACAGTCACTGAATCCCTGGAAAGCGAAAAAGTCAAGTACATTTATTAGATAATGAACAGATAGAAATTGGCTGCAAAATCTGTTGGTAATTACAAAGTTTCATATGTGGCAGCTCACCTTTTGTTTCAGAAACTTTGTCAGATCCTTAAAATATTTAAGAACTGTGGCATTCTTCCTTGCCCTGGACCCTGGGCTTGCTTTCTTGACACAGACTTCCAGCTCTCTGAGCTGCCGATCCAAAAGAAGTGTGAAGTGTTCCGCTGTGGCCTGGACCCACGTTACTGAGCTCAGCTTCATGCTGTAGATCCTGCGGAGGTGATGCAGTGTTTGATGGACAATCTGGATCTTGTCATGGGCCTGTGCAAAACACACAAGGTGACATTAGACAGATCCTGGATCCAGTATGTTTTTAAGTTAGAATAGTAAGATTAAACGAGAACTTACCAGTTTGAAGTTTGATCTTTATTTTATGAGGAGGAACGTTGAGGGAATACGTGAAGAACCCCGCCTACGGCGCATGCGTGTCATTCTTCAAAGCAGCGGTGTGAGGTCACAGATAGAAAATAATGACCTAAGATAGTAAGATTATTAAAGAGATACCAGTTTAAGATATGACCATATAAGGGTGGGAGCGGAGGGCACGTATTCCCTCAACGTTCCTCCTCATAAAATAAAGATCAAACTTCAAACTGGTAAGTTCTCGTTTAATCTTACTATTTTACTTCGGAGTCACGTGAGTGACTTCGTGAAGACTTCAAAGCTCTGTGACCTCATGCCGTGGAACGAGTCCAATCTTCACAACTGCCTTGGTAGTTTGGGAGAAATTGTTACTGGTATTTAAAAAAAAACACAATGATACCAACATTTTTTAAGCAAAAATTGTAAATAATATTTATTAAATCAATTTATAAACCTTATAAGCTTCAGGTGTAAATTAAATAGAACTCAAAATTTTGCCCGAAAACGTTTCTTCTTTTCTAACTGGTTTGTTGTAATATGTGCGAAACGTTTTCTCTGATGACCATCCTGCAGTTCTGAGGATATTGTCCATCGGTACCTCCAGGCGATTAGCTGCTGATGTAGATGCAGCCCTGGTGGAGTGAGATTTGAATACATTAGTGTCCACTCCTGCCTGAACTAAGCAATATCTCAGCCACCGTGAAATGGTCTGAGTCGAGACTTTATGGTATGGCTTCTTATGGCTAATTAAAAGAGCCTTTTCATTGCCTCTGATAGCCTTCGTTCTGTCCATATATAACATGATGTGTTTTACTACACAGAGACGTTCATCCTGTGGATAGGCTATGAACTCTATCACCTGACCCGCTGATCCTGGTCTATTTTGCTTAATAAGGCCCTGGATCACGAAAATCAGCCTTCCTGTCGCCTCCGTCAAGTTATCCAATCTTAACTTCTGTAATGACTGGACCCTTTGCGCTGTGACCAGCGCCATAAGCATAACCATTTTCATAGTTAGATAGTTTAGCGGTAATGCCGTAGCCGGTGACCAATTCCGTAACATTTTTAGGACTACGCTCACATCCCAGATTTGGCTATATCTAGCCCTTGGTGGGTTAGTGTTAAAGATGCCTCGTAGCAGTTTTATTACTAGAGGATGTGAGCCGACACCCTGTCTTTCTGTGCCTTCCCATAAATAACTGGACAAGGCACTCCTAGCACTATTGACCGTGCTGTAACTGAGTCCTTCAAAGTGCAGGCTTGTGAGGAATTCTAGGACAGCTGGAATATCCACCTTTCTGTGGTCTAGATTGTTGTCCAGGCAGTATTTAGTCCATTTCTTGACATGACATAAATATTGTTTTTGAGTGGAAAGTCTCTGTGCTGCTGTGATCATGTCCACAGTTCTATCAGATAAACCCATATGCCGAAATGGTTCCTTCAGAGTCTACAAACCAATAAATTTAGATAATTATGGCAAGGATGGCTGTCCCCAGTCACCGGATGCACCAGCAACTGAGGACTATGTTTTAAAGTAATATATGGTGTAAGCACCAAATCCTGCAGCACCGAGAACCATGGTTGGGTAGGCCAATCAGGTACTATGAGAATCCCAGATGCCGAGTCTAGCTGAATTTTCCGTAGTACCCGATTGATGAGGCAGAAAGGAGGAAATGCATAAATGAACCATTTCCCCCAGTGCAAAGAGAATGCATCTGTAGCTTCTGCCTCAGGATCTGGTTCCCATGATATATACCTAGGTAACTGATGATTTAACCTGGATGCAAAAAAAGATCAATATCCGGCCTTCCGTACTTTGCTGTGATATCAGCAAATATCTTTCTGTCTAACATCCATTCCGTATTTTCATTAAATTTTCGTGACCTGGCGTCTGCCACTGAATTAAGTATCCCTGGTAGATACGTAGCCGATAACCAAATATTCCTTTGGATACACCATTCCCAAATATGGTTTGCCAATTCATCACAGGATATTGATATATTTCCACCCATATGATTTATATATGCCACCACCGTGGTATTGTCTATCTGCAATCTAACATGCTGGTTAATCATTCCCGAGCAATAAGATTTTAAACCATAAAAAGCACTCAACATTTCTAAGTAATTTATACCCTTTGTGGTAAGTAGGTTAGTTTCCTGTATATTCCATCTCCCTCCAGAGCTCGAGATGGTATCCGTTGCTCCCCAACCCAGTGCACTTGCATCTGTTTGTAATACCACAGATGGGTTTGGAATAACTATTGGGTTGGAGCTATATATAACATTTTGTTCCCACCATTGTAGTTCTTTTATAGCTCTAATTGTTAGCTCCATAGGCCTATCAAAATGGCCTCTATTAATTTTTAGTGCTCTAATTTTTTCTCTCTGTAAATTTTGGTAATGCAATCGTCCAAATTGAATGGCAGGAAACGTGGCTATAATTTTCCCAATAATCCTGGCTACCCGTCTAATGGATGGTTTAACGGTATTAATAAGCTCTGTGCAATCCTTTTGGAACTCAGTGGCTTTCCCTATAGGTAAAGTCACTAACATATCAAGTGTGTTAATAGTGAACCCCAAGTAATAAATATTAGTTGCAGGTGTTAATCTTGACTTAATTGGATGGATAATGAATCCCAGCTGTTCCATCAATTTTCTTGTGGCAACCACTGCTCTACTAGCCAATTCATAAGTTTTCCCCACAATCAAGATATCCATTTTAAAATGAGCATATTGTACAAACTTATTAAGTGTTGATAAATCAATAATTATCCGGCAACCCCCATCTTTCTTATGTCTAATGAATATATTTGAGACAAATTCCTGTTGTTCATGTTTGGTTTTTTTTTTTTTTTTCAATTACTCCTTTCGTGAACAACCTTTGTATTTCAATTTTTGCTTTAGCTCTGTCTAATTTGGTAAGCATATAAGTTCTGTCCGGTGTATGTTGTACTGGAGGTTCTTGTATGTGTATAAACTCTATAAGATATCCCTTAATACTGCTAAGGATATACCTATCCACAGTTAACTTACACCATGCTTCCAAATGAAATTGCAACCTCCCTCCAAGTTCTGTGCTCCTTATTAATTTTTGAGGCACAGACCCACCTACCTCCATGGTTATCGGTGGTGTTACTTTCTTGGTCTTAACCGAGGTTGCGGAGGGCCTTGAGGTTGAAAGTGGGGTAAATGTTGAAGTGGAGGCTTCCGCATTTTCCATTGTGGGCGTCCCGGGCCAACCCCTAAAAAAGGACGCTGTTGCTGGTTTCCTCTGGCCTCTCTCCAATTTTTCGTACTATACATACTAGTACTTGCTTTTTTAGTCGTCCCATAAGGATGATACCGTTTTCCGACATATCCTTTGGTCGCTTTTATTAGGCCCAACGTTTTGGCCTCTTCCTCCAAATCTTTGACCTGTTTTGATAGGTCACCCCCAAACAACAAATTTTGAGGTTTTATGGCTTTCTGTTTGCACAGGATTGCAAATTTTGGGTCTAACGTTGGCTGAATAGCCCCTTTCCTGATGTTGTTCAGTTCAAATTGAACATTGCAAAACAGTGCTAAAGCGTCTTTCATGTCATTGGACATATCCACATTTTCCAGCCTACGGGCCAAAGCTGTTATACCCGCCGAGAGTCCTTTACTAGCATTCTGTATTTTTATATCCAGACTCCGAATATCCTGCCCCACGTGTCTCCAAATGCTTCGGTTCACCTTGGGTACATTCAGAGCCGCACAATTTCGCGGAGGTAAATGTCTTGCCCATACCTCAGCTAAGGTATCAGTTTTGAGGTGATGGGTCGTCATATAATCAATGCTGGCCGCCATCCTGGCCTCTAGGTCTTTTCCAGTTTCTTCTTGCTGGAAATATGTGTGCACCATGTCCAGCAACTGTGTTCCCTCATCCTCCATATGGGAACGTGGCTCTGACTCTTGTTCAGAGTCCGAGTCAGGCAGCCCTTGAACACCCTCTTCAGATGAGGATGATATGTCCAGCAGCCTTTTCTGGCCATGCTCTGAGGGACTTACACCTGTATGTGTGCGGCTTTTATCCATTTTCTGGAGCCTGACACTATGGAGATGTTCCTCCCACAACCGCTCCAGCCGACTTTCGTGCTCTCCCGCACTAGTCGCTCGCGGGTGTTTCTTTTTAGCCCACCGCTCCTGCCGACTTTCGTGCCCTCGGGCACTAGTCGCACGCGGTTTAAATCGCAACTCGTCGCCATGCCTACCGGCTCTGGTTGCTCCCGGCCGCTGCAAACGCCGTTTTTTCGCCGTCCCGGTACTCCTCCAAACAGATAGATGACGGCCCCACATGCTGCAGCCACTCGTACTGTTTTCCGAGCTCTGCAGATGCGATCGCTGCCGGCTGCTCTATGCCCTGCAGCTGGTCATCATCACTGCTATACAAGTAAGTATTTACCGGCGATTTTTCGGGCTCACTTTCCCAGCGGTTCGTTTTGCGTTTCGCCTTCCCGCCCGGTCTAGAATTAGTTTTTCCCGGCGCGGGGTTTGAATCTGGCACAGCTGGCTCAACGCAAACTGCCTGTGCCGTCGGCTGCTGCTGCTGGTCCCCGGCACCTTTACCGCCGACATCCTGCAGCTTCTTCACAGCCTTTCTGCGTCCTCTATCCATTCCTAAAAAACGGTGAAAATGCAGAATCACTTACCTGCCGTCGACCGGCTGTTTAACTCTCCCGTTCAAGGGGACGTTCTCCCCAGGTCCGACACGTTCAATGCGTGTATGCGATATGACACGCATGCGCCGTAGGCGGGGTTCTTCACGAAGTCACTCACGTGACTCCGAAGTAAAATAGAATGCTTATGAGTCTTAGTAGAATAAGACAAGGTGTAATCAGGTATAGTTTCAAACAACAAATGCATAAATACTAGAAGCCATTACTTCAATGTGACAAGGGACAGTTTAAAGGAGATCTGTGAGGCAGTTTTAAATACAGAAGGGTTGTCCGCCTGAAATGTGCTGCCAGAGGCGGAAGTAAAGCAGATATGTTCATGGCATTTAAACAACGTTTGGATCGGCTCATGGATACACAGGGATTGGGGGGCTACGAGGTATTTGCAGGTAGATACGTGATAGTCTTGGCATCAGGTTTGGCACAGACACTGTGTGCAGAAGGGCCTGTTCTTGTGCTGTACGTTCTATGTTCAACTGGAGTTCTGCTAATCTTTCACAAATGAAAAGAAGGTCAGAGCCAAGTGAAATTGCATATAATTGTTTGAACAGTGCAGGTGCATTTAGCAAAAGGACAAAATATGCTGGAGTAACTCAGTGGGTCAGGCAGCATCTCTGGGCAAAAAGGATAAGTACCATTTTGGGTCAAAATACTTCATCAGACTGATTGTAGGGGTCGGGGAAAAGAAAGCTAAAAATGGCAGAATTTGGACAAAGCATGTCAGGTAATAGATTAGCATCGGCAAGTGGGGGTTTTGATAGGTTGGTGGATGGAAGAAAGGCCAGAGATAAGAGAGGAAGGGGTGGAGGTTGAACTTGTAACAATTAGTATGGCCTTTTATTATTATAGAATTATGGACTATGGGAGAATGTGAATCGGTTTATATGACTGGTATGAATGGTGAAGGACCTTAGTTACAGAGAGGTGAGAGAAGATGTGGCTGTTCTCCTCAAGGCAGAGAATGTCAAGCATAAAAAAAAGATATTGAGCATGGGAAGAGAAGTATTGCAAGTTGTCCAAAGGTTCATCGTATCAAGGCCTTGGGGTCTTTTGCATTTGCAATTCAATTTTTTCAAAAAAATCAGCACAGGTATTTTCCACACCAGACTTGAATGGAGGCAAACAATCAAAGTGCAACAGAGTCATTCAAATAGACCCATCATCTCTCCCTGCTCATATCTCACATTAAAGTATTCATTCATAAGAACATCAGATCCTTCTATGCTTTAGAGGTTCAATATTTAGACCACGTGGATTCAAGAAAGGAAATGGTCCAGATACCTCCTAAATGGTGTTGGTATTTCTGACTCAAGGACCCTCTCAGTCAGTGAGTCCAAAATCCAACTACACACCGGATGGAAAATATGTTTTCGTTCTATCCTATCCTAGCATTTAGTTCTCACCGTCAAAGCAAGATCTCTGGTTAGCGGTATCTCTATTATGGAGAAATGTTTACTGTAGTCCACCCTATTATGGCTGATCATACTGTTGTAGGAAAGATGTCAAGCTGGAAACGGTACAGAGAAGATTTACGAGGATGTTGCCAGGACTAGTGGGTCTGAGCTATAGAGAGAGATTGAGTAGGTTGAGACTCTATTCCCTGGAGCACTGGAGGATGAGGGGTGAACTTATCGAGGTGTATAAAATCATGAGAGGAATAGATCGGGTAGATGCACAGTCTCCTGCCCAAAGTAGGTAAATCGAGGACCAGAGGACATAGGTTTAAAGTGAAGTGGAAAAGATTTAATGTGAATCTAAGGGGTAAACTTTGCACACAAACGGTGGTGGGTGTGTGTAACAAGCTGCCTGAGGAGCTAGTTGAGGCTGGGACTATCCCGACGTTTAAGAAACATTTAGACATGTACATGGCTAGGACAGGTTTGGATCATTTGGATAGCATAGCTGGGATATGTTGGCCGGTGTGGGCAGGTTGGACCGAAGGGCCTATTTCCACACTGTATCAGTATGACTGTGAGAGGATTTCCTGCAGATTAACTGCAAAAACCCAATAGATGG
Source organism: Amblyraja radiata (assembly GCF_010909765.2). Taxonomy (NCBI): domain Eukaryota; kingdom Metazoa; phylum Chordata; class Chondrichthyes; order Rajiformes; family Rajidae; genus Amblyraja; species Amblyraja radiata. The sequence goes on along the minus strand of NC_045971.1, from coordinate 33,146,218 downwards.
ACAAATGAACTAGATAAGGTGAAACCGGGAGAGAGGGTTTGGGAGCGACAACAGAGGCCACGGGCGGTTGAACAAAGGTGCAGAACAGATTACACGATTAGAAGGGGTTATTTACTGTGATCACATTCTCAGGCGAAGGATCAGATGGGATTCATTAAAACTTTTAACCTAAACAACTCGATGAACCACGTTGAAGTAAAATGCCGAGTTTACTCACATGAATTCCCGTGGAAAGTTTCACCAGGTCCAAGGGCTTGGAATCCAACGACCGCCGCTCAGTCCCACACTGTCGGGAGAGGTGGCCACCCTGAGACACAAGATGTCAACGTTAGTAGGGTTAGGGTTATATTGACACGTGTACCGAGGTACAGTGATTAACTTTGTTTTCCATGCTATGCATTCTAAACAGATATACTGTAAATAAATACAATCAAGTCAAACATGTCGAGTCGGTAGAGCGAAGGGGAAGATCCAGAGTGCAGAATATCAACAACCCCAGAGAGAGAAACACTTTAGAACAGGTTCCGTGTAATCATTGACATTTGAACAACAAACAACCCGGAGAGTGTCGGATCGGTCTCTGGGAGCGTGTACAACTCACCATTTCATTCAGTTTGTCTAGACTGTCCGTGTTGAGAACTTGCAGTAACTGCAGCCTCTCACAGCCCAGGCTCAGGGTCCCGGACAACAACATACACACAATCCAAACTCTGCAAACACTGCCCAAAGTCATCTTCAACCCACAGTGAGTAAAGCACCGATCTGAGATCAGAATCTGCTCCGAAAACGGTTCCTGATCGCTGACTGAAACTCTGGATCTGGAAATGCAGCGACTTGTGATTCTGGAGCGGCCGCCTGTGCTGCTGAGATCGCTGGCTGTGGATTCTGTGAGCTGTCTTTGCCATGCTGCCCGCTTTAATATGTTACAATGCGACGACAGGTGATGTTTGAAAAGTGAATTTATTGTGCTGGAAATTTGCAAGGTGTCAGGAGAGAGCGGTCTCCGTTCTGAAGTAAGGAATGTGAAAGTGGGAGAGTCCCGCAGCAGCGACGAGGAAATCCGCGATGGGAGAGAACAAGCAGTGCTGCGGCACAGAGCTTCGCAGGTTCACATCAGGGGGGTCACAGGTGTTGTGGGGGAGGCTCAGTATCGGCAGGGGACGGGGTGGGGAAGGGACGTGACTGTGTCTGCTCATCGCTGGGGGTTGCATTTTATCCGGGTAATAATAACACTGCGCCTTTCAGCGCTCACCCTCGGAGCCACGGACAGAGATTGTGTTAAAGCCGCCCCTCCACTCACCCAACTGCGTTGAAGCCACATCTCAGGGTGACAGTGCGGAGAGCCGGCTCACGGCCGCTTGGTTGGTGGCGACTCTCTCAGCGCCGAAACACCTGACCCACACTCTGCTCTCCGAGGAGAAAGTGCTTCTGCCTCTCTGTTCTTTACACCAGACATTTCTGCTTTTGTTTGAAATTAAACGGCTTGCAGCCGAATGTGAAGTCTCCGGCTCGGTCTGTCGAGGGGAAGCGGCCGAAGCGAAAGCGGCCCGGGGAAAGAGACGGGCTCGTCACATCCGACAGTGGGCGTGTTTGTGAACCGCTCGGGTCCCGCTGAGAGGCTGAAGGGAAACGGGGTAAACTGGTGTTCAAGAGGGAACTGCAGATGCTGGAAGATCGAAGGTACACAAAATTGCTGGAGAAACTCAGCGGGTGCAGCAGCATCTATGGAGCGAAGGAAATAGGCAACGTTTCGGGCCGAACCCCTTCTTCAGATTGATGGGGGGGGGGGGGGGGGGGGGGGGCGGGGAGAAGAAAGGAAAAAGGGAGGAGGAGGAGCCCGAAGGCTGAGGGATGGGAGGAGACAGCAAGGGCTAACAAAATTGGGAGAATTCAATGTTCATGCCCGCAGGATGCAGACTCCCCAAGCGGAATATGAGGTGCTGTTCCTCCAATTTCCGGTGTTGCTGGTATTGGGTTATTATTATCACGTACACTGAGATATTGTGAAAACCTTTGTTTTACAGCCATTCCGTCAAATCTAAACTTGCTGGAGTAAAACACGTTTAGTTTATGTCAGAGATATTGCATGGGAACAGGCCCGAATCCACACTGACCATCGATCACTCGTTCACGGTGGTTTTATGTTATCCCACTTTCTCATCCATTCCCTGCACTCGAGGGTCAATTTACAGAGGCACTTTTTCAGGTTGGCTGCCAGTGACTCGTGGAGTTCCGCAAGGGACGGTGCTGGGGGGGGGGGCGCTTCTTTTCACGATGTATGTTCATGATTTGGGTGAGGGATTGAAGGCCTTGCAGATGATGCTACCATCGATGGAGGGGCAGGTAGTGTAGAGGAAGCAAGGACTCTGCATAAGGACATGGACAGGTTAGGCGAGTGAGCAGAGAAGTAACAGATGCAATTCAGTGTAGCAAAGTGCGGAGTCGTGCATTTTGGTAATAAGAATGAAGACGTAGATTATTTTCTAAGTGGAGAGAGAATCCAGAAATCGGAGGTGCAAAGGGAATTGGGAGTACGGGTGCAGGACTCCCAAAAATTTAATTTGCAAGTCGAATCGGTAGTAAGGAAGGCAAATTCAATTTTAGCATTTCTATCAAGAGGACTGGCATACAAAAACAGAGATGTAATACTGAGGCTCTATAAAGCGCTGTTGAGGCCGCATTTGGAGTACTGTGAGTAAATTTGGGCACCGTATCTGATGAAGGATGTGTCGGCCCTGGAGAGGGTCCAGAGGAGGTTTACAAGAATGATTCCAGGAATTAGTGGGTTGGCATGTGCTGACCGTTTGACTGCACTAGACCTCTACTCGCTGGGATTTGGAAGGTTGATGGGGACCTTATTGAAACTTACAGAATAATAAAAGACATACATAGTGTGGGTATGGAAAGGATATTTCCACGGGTGGGAGAGTCCAGGACCAGAGGTCAGAGCCTCAGTATTAAAGGGCGCTATTTTAGAAAGGAAGTGAGGAGGAACTTCTTTAGTCAAAATATAGTTTATCTGTGATACTGATTGCCACAGAGGGCTATGGAGGCCGTCAGTTGATAATTTTAAGGCCGAGATAGACAAATTCTTGATTTGAACGGGTGTCAAGGGTTATGGGGTGAAGGCAGGAAAATGGGATTAGACGGCATTGGTCGTCAGTGATTAAATGACAGTTTGGACTCGATGGGATGAATAGCCTAATTCTAGTTCTATACCTTATGAACTTGTGAACAAGATAGTAACATGTACGCTGATTTACATAAAATGATGCACATTTCGGGAGTAACTCAGCACGTCAGGCTGCATCTGTGCAGGGTGCGGACAGGTGATGTTTTGGGTCAAGATCTTACATCAGACGCAATGTTGTACGGAGAAGAAAGTTGGAAAAGCGATGCGACCAGGACATGATAGATTGATACATGTGAGGGGGAACAGTCCTATTTCCAACGTACTCCGGCACCACCCCCCAGCTCGTTCTTGGTTACATCGCGACTGTATCGGGGTAGCCCCTGTACTCATGAAAACCTATTGATCTCTTTACCACTAACTTCCACCCTGCACTCATATTCACGTGGAATATCTCCAACATACCTCTTCGCTTTCTTCATCTCTCTGTTTCCATCTCGGGGGACAGATTGTCGACACGCATTTATTACAAACCCACCAACTCCCAGTGCGTTGGTTTGAATGTTTCTGGTGCCACCTCCTCCCACCCTTCATTTAGCAAATACTCTATTCCCTATTCTCAATGTCTCCATCTCTGCCACATTTGCCACCAAGATATTTTCAATTTGAAGCCATCCAATATATCCTCTTTTGTAAAAGTGTGTGCCCCCTGCTGTCACAGATGGATTCCTCACCCGTGTGTCCTCTGTGTCCCAAGATTATGTTCTCCCTCCTCCTATTCCAAGAAGGAACAAGGAGAAATATCCCCCAAGTTCTTAATTGTTACACCACGGGCCTATGCGTTCAACAAATCATTCTCTGAAATTTCTGCCACTTTCAATCGATCCCACCACCAGGATCTCCCCATCTCCTTCATTTTCCACCATCCACATAAACTACTCCCTCAGCAAGACCTTTACTCACTAATTCTTTCCCACCTCCATCTCACATACTTTTCCCTGCAACTGCAGGACACGTAACACCTGCCCCTTACCTCCTCCTTCACACCCATCCATGGACAAGAGCAGTCCATGCAGGTGAGATCAAGGTACACGTGCACCTCCTCTAACCTGATCTCCCTCTTTTGGTGTTTTCTTTGTGGCCTCCTCTACCTCAGTGGAACCAAGAGGCTATTTAGGCCTCCTTGGTAGCCTTGGTACCGCAAGGCTCAGTGCTGGAACCCCAGCTATTTACAATATATATGAATGATCTGAATGCAACATCTCCAGGTTTGCGGATGACACGAAGCTGGGGGGCAGTGGTAGCTGTGAGGAAGATGCTAGGAGGCTGCAAGGTGACTTAGATAGGTTGGGTGAGTGGGCAAATGCATGGCAGATGCAGTATAATGTGGATAAATGTGAGGTTATCCACTTTGGTGGCAAGAACAGGAAGTAGACTATTATCTGAATGGCAGCCGATTAGGAAAAGGGGAAATGCAACGAGACCTGGGTGTCATGGTTCACCAGTTATTGAAAGTAGGCATGAAGGTACAGCAGGCAGTGAAGGAAGCGAATGGTGTGTTAGCATTCATAGCAAAATGATTTGAGTATAGGAGCAAGGAGGTTCTATTGCAGTTGTACAGGGCCTTGGTGAGACCACATCTGGAGTATTGCATACAGTTTTGGCCTCATAATCTAAGGAAAGACATTCTTGCCATAGAGGGAGTACAGAGAAGGTTCACGAGACTGATTCCTGGGATGGCAGGACTTTCAAATGAAGAAAGACTGGATAGACTCGGCTTGAACTTGCTGGAATTTAGAAGATTGAGTGGGGATCTTATAGAAACTTACAAAATGACTGGGGGTTGGACAGGCTAGATGCAGGAAGATTGTTCCAGATGTTGGGGAAGTCCAGAACAAGGGGTCACAGTTTAAGGATGAGGGGTAGTCTATTAGGACCGAGGTGAGAAAAATAAAATTCACACAGAGAGTGGTGAATCTGTGGAATTCTCTGCCACAGAAAGTAGTTGAGGCCACTTCATTGGCTATATTTAAGATGGAGTTTGATGTGACCCTTGTGGCTAAAGGGATCAGGAGGTATGGAGAGAAGGCAGGTACAGGATACTGAGTTGGATGATCAGCCATGATCATATTGAATGGCGGTGCAGGCTCAAAGGGCCGAATGGCCTACTCCTGCACCTATTTTCTATGTTTCTATAAACAAATATAATGCAAAAAAACATGTCTAATATCTTAAGAATCACATCTCAATTAAAAGTTTTTTATTCATGAAAAAATATTATCCATTGTTTATCTCTCAACAACAATAAATTAACAAAGATATTCAACTCTATTCACATATGTTTAAAAAATAAATATCGCTGAAAATATAAATAAATTATGGTGAATATATATTCTGACCAGTGAGGCAGCAATCTCATAATCATTACTTTGGGTGAAGGATGAAGTTAAGCATAATAGTTCAGCAAACCCACCACCTGAGAGGGCTCAGTGCAGGCTGGTTCACCCCCAATGCACAGTCTCACTGCAGCAGTGGCACATAGAGGATGAATTTTCAGTAAAAGTGGCAAAAAGCTACAATTCTAAAGTTCAAACCGTTTTAACAGAAGCAAACTGGATGGACATTGTAACAGTTCATATAGATGAGATCATTCAATATGAAATGCCACCAGTTCAGTTCAGAGTAGGAAGTGAAATAGTATCGACCAGAACAGAAACAAGATGCAGCAAGGCATTGACAATGATCAACTGACCACAGAGCACCTTATCCAGTCATGGAACTCTGCATTGCAGCAGCTGCCAGTTTTTGAATCATCAGATTCACATTTCATCACAGGATAATGATACAAAAATAAATATCAACAAATTAAAACAACACTTAAATACGAGCCAAAAGGTCTTTGTTCTCCATCTCTTGCAAGATGAAATTCACATCAGTATCAGAAAAATATATATAGTAGTAAAAAAATGCTGAAGTTGCACATTCTGACAATCAGAAGGTGATATTTTAAATAAATAGTCGTTAATTATAGTCTCTTAAGAATCAGTCTTAAAAAATCTTCAGTATTCCTTGCTGATTGTTGCCATGATGAGAAGGAGCTGTTGTAAATGTGCCCTGCTCTCAGTGTAAGTTATTTCCCAGGCACAGTCACTGAATCCCTGGAAAGCGAAAAAGTCAAGTACATTTATTAGATAATGAACAGATAGAAATTGGCTGCAAAATCTGTTGGTAATTACAAAGTTTCATATGTGGCAGCTCACCTTTTGTTTCAGAAACTTTGTCAGATCCTTAAAATATTTAAGAACTGTGGCATTCTTCCTTGCCCTGGACCCTGGGCTTGCTTTCTTGACACAGACTTCCAGCTCTCTGAGCTGCCGATCCAAAAGAAGTGTGAAGTGTTCCACTGTGGCCTGGACCCACGTTACTGAGCTCAGCTTCATGCTGTAGATCCTGCGGAGGTGATGCAGTGTTTGATGGACAATCTGGATCTTGTCATGGGCCTGTGCAAAACACACAAGGTGACATTAGACAGATCCTGGATCCAGTATGTTTTTAAGTTAGAATAGAATGCTTATGAGTCTTAGTAGAATAAGACAAGGTGTAATCAGGTATAGTTTCAAACAATAAATGCGTAAATACTAGAAGCCATTACTTCAATGTGACAAGGGACAGTTTAAAGGAGATCTGTGAGGCAGTTTTAAATACAGAAGGGTTGTCCGCCTGAAATGTGCTGCCAGAGGCGGAAGTAAAGCAGATATGTTCATGGCATTTAAACAACGTTTGGATCGGCTCATGGATACACAGGGATTGGGGGGCTACGAGGTATTTGCAGGTAGATAGGTGATAGTCTTGGCATCAGGTTTGGCACAGACACTGTGTGCAGAAGGGCCTGTTCTTGTGCTGTACGTTCTATGTTCAACTGGAGTTCTGCTAACCTTTCACAAATGAAAAGAAGGTCAGAGCCAAGTGAAATTGCATATAATTGTTTGAACAGTGCAGGTGCATTTAGCAAAAGGACAAAATATGCTGGAGTAACTCAGTGGGTCAGGCAGCATCTCTGGGCAAAAGGGATAAGTACCATTTTGGGTCAAAATACTTCATCAGACTGATTGTAGGGGTCGGGGAAAAGAAAGCTAAAAATGGCAGAATTTGGACAAAGCATGTCAGGTAATAGATTAGCATCGGCAAGTGGGGGTTTTGATAGGTTGGTGGATGGAAGAAAGGCCAGAGATAAGAGAGGAAGGGGTGGAGGTTGAACTTGTAACAATTAGTATGGCCTTTTATTATTATAGAATTATAGACTATGGGAGAATGTGAATCGGTTTATATGACTGGTATGAATGGTGAAGGACCTTAGTTACAGAGAGGTGAGAGAAGATGTGGCTGTTCTCCTCAAGGCAGAGAATGTCAAGCATAAAAAAAAGATATTGAGCATGGGAAGAGAAGTATTGCAAGTTGTCCAAAGGTTCATCGTATCAAGGCCTTGGGGTCTTTTGCATTTGCAATTCAATTTTTTCAAAAAAATCAGCACAGGTATTTTCAACACCAGACTTGAATGGAGGCAAACAATCAAAGTGCAACAGAGTCATTCAAATAGACCCATCATCTCTCCCTGCTCATATCTCACATTAAAGTATTCATTCATAAGAACATCAGATCCTTCTATGCTTTAGAGGTTCAATATTTAGACCACGTGGATTCAAGAAAGGAAATGGTCCAGATACCCCCTAAATGGTGTTGGTATTTCTGACTCAAGGACCCTCTCAGTCAGTGAGTCCAAAATCCAACTACACACCGGATGGAAAATATGTTTTCGTTCTATCCTATCCTAGCATTTAGTTCTCACCGTCAAGCAAGATCTCTGGTTAGCGGTATCTCTATTATGGAGAATTGTTTACTGTAGTCCACCCTATTGTGGCTGATCATACTGTTGTAGGGAAGATGTCAAGCTGGAAACGGTACAGAGAAGATTTACGAGGATGTTGCCAGGACTAGTGGGTCTGAGCTATAGAGAGAGATTGAGTAGGTTGAGACTCTATTCCCTGGAGCACTGGAGGATGAGGGGTGAACTTATCGAGGTGTATAAAATCATGAGAGGAATAGATCGGGTAGATGCACAGTCTCCTGCCCAAAGTAGGTAAATCGAGGACCAGAGGACATAGGTTTAAAGTGAAGTGGAAAAGATTTAATGTGAATCTAAGGGGTAAACTTTGCACACAAACGGTGGTGGGTGTGTGTAACAAGCTGCCTGAGGAGCTGGTTGAGGCTGGGACTATCCCGACGTTTAAGAAACATTTAGACATGTACATGGCTAGGACAGGTTTGGATCATTTGGATAGGATAGCTGGGATATGTTGGCCGGTGTGGGCAGGTTGGACCGAAGGGCCTATTTCCACACTGTATCAGTATGACTGTGAGAGGATTTCCTGCAGATTAACTGCAAAAACCCAATAGATGGACAAATGAACTAGATAAGGTGAAACCGGGAGAGAGGGGTTGGGAGCGACAACAGAGGCCACGGGCGGTTGAACAAAGCTGCAGAACAGATTACATGATTAGAAGGGGTTATTTACTGTGGTCACATTCTCAGGCGAAGGATCAGATGGGATTCATTACAACTTTTAACCTAAACAACTCGAATGAACCACGTTGAAGTAAAATGCCGAGTTTACTCACATGAATTCCCGTGGAAAGTTTCACCAGGTCCAAGGGCTTGGAATCCAACGACCGCCGCTCAGTCCCACACTGTCGGGAGAGGTGGCCACCCTGAGACACAAGATGTCAACGTTAGTAGGGTTAGGGTTATATTGACACGTGTACCGAGGTACAGTGATTAACTTTGTTTTCCATGCTATGCATTCTAAACAGATATACTGTAAATAAATACAATCAAGTCAAACATGTCGAGTCGGTAGAGCGAAGGGGAAGATCCAGCGTGCAGAATATCAACAACCCCAGAGAGAGAAACACTGGAGAACAGGTTCCGTGTAATCATTGACATTTGAACAACAAACAACCCGGAGAGTGTCGGATCGGTCTCTGGGAGCGTGTACAACTCACCATTTCATTCAGTTTGTCTAGACTGTCCGTGTTGAGAACTTGCAGTAACTGCAGCCTCTCACAGCCCAGGCTCAGGGTCCCGGACAACAACATACACACAATCCAAACTCTGCAAACACTGCCCAAAGTCATCTTCAACCCACAGTGAGTAAAGCACCGATCTGAGATCAGAATCTGCTCCGAAAACGGTTCCTGATCGCTGACTGAAACGCTGGATATGGAAATGCAGCGACTTGTGATTCTGGAGCGGCCGCCTGTGCTGCTGAGATCGCTGGCTGTGGATTCTGTTAGCTGTCTCTGCCATGCTGCCCGCTTTAATATGTTACAATGCGACGACAGGTGATGTTTGAAAAGTGAATTTATTGTGCTGGAAATTTGCAAGGTGTCAGGAGAGAGCGGTCTCCGTTCTGAAGTAAGGAATGTGAAAGTGGGAGAGTCCCGCAGCAGCGACGAGGAAATCCGCGATGGGAGAGAACAAGCAGCGCTGCGGCTCAGAGCTTCGCAGGTTCACATCAGGGGGGGCACAGGTGTTGTGGGGGAGGCTCAGTCTCGGCAGGGGACGGGGTGGGGAGGGGACGTGACTGTGTCTGCACATCGCTGGGGGCTGCATTTTATCCGGGTAATAATAACACTGCGCCTTTCAACGCTCACCCTCGGAGCCACGGACAGAGATTGTGTTAAAGCCGCCGCTCCACTCACCCAACTGCGTTGAAGCCACATCTCAGGGGGACAGTGCGGAGAGCCGGCTCACGGCCGCTTGGTTGGTGGCGACTCTCTCAGCGCCGATACACCTGACCCACACTCTGCTCTCCGAGGAGAAAGTGCTTCTGCCTCTCTGTTCTTTACACCATACATTTCTGCTTTTGTTTGAAATTCAACGGCTTGCAGCCGAATGTGAAGTCTCCGGCTCGGTCTGTCGAGGGGAAGCGGCCGAAGCGAAAGCGTCCCGGGGAAAGAGACGGGCTCGTCACATCCGACAGTGGGCGTGTTTGTGAACCGCTCGGGTCCCGCTGAGAGGCTGAAGGGAAACGGGGTAAACTGGTGTTCAAGAAGGAACTGCAGATGCTGGAAGATCGAAGGTACACAAAATTGCTGGAGAAACTCAGCGGGTGCAGCAGCATCTACGGAGCGAAGGAAATAGGCAACGTTTCGGGCCGAAATCCTTCTTCAGATTGATGGGGGGGTGGCGGGGAGTAGAAAGGAAAAAGGGAGGAGGAGGAGCCCGAAGGCTGAGGGATGGGAGGAGACAGCAAGGGCTAACAAAATTGAGAGAATTCAATGTTCATTCCCGCAGGATGCAGACTCCCCAAGCGGAATATGAGGTGCTGTTCCTCCAATTTCCGGTGTTGCTGGTATTGGGTTATTATTATCACGTGCACTGAGATATTGTGAAAACCTTTGTTTTACAGCCATTCCGTCAAATCTAAACTTGCTGGAGTAAAACACGTTTAGTTTATGTCAGAGATATTGCATGGGAACAGGCCCGAATCCACACTGACCATCGATCACTCGTTCACGGTGGTTTTATGTTATCCCACTTTCTCATCCATTCCCTGCACTCGAGGGTCAATTTACAGAGGCACATTTTCAGGTTGGCTGCCAGTGACTCGTGGAGTTCCGCAAGGGACGGTGCTGGGGGGCGCTTCTTTTCACGATGTATGTTCATGATTTGGGTGAGGGATTGAAGGCCTTGCAGATGATGCTACCATCGATGGAGGGGCAGGTAGTGTAGAGGAAGCAAGGACTCTGCATAAGGACATGGACAGGTTAGGCGAGTGAGCAGAGAAGTAACAGATGCAATTCAGTGTAGCAAAGTGCGGAGTCGTGCATTTTGGTAATAAGAATGAAGATGTAGATTATTTTCTAAGTGGAGAGAGAATCCAGAAATCGGAGGTGCAAAGGGAATTGGGAGTACTGGTGCAGGACTCCCAAAAATTTAATTTGCAAGTCGAATCGGTAGTAAGGAAGGCAAATTCAATGTTAGCATTTCTATCAAGAGGACTGGCATACAAAAACAGAGATGTAATACTGAGGCTCTATAAAGCGCTGTTGAGGCCGCATTTGGAGTACTGTGTGAGTAAATTTGGGCCCCGTATCTGAGGAAGGATGTGTCGGCTCTGGAGAGGGTCCAGAGGAGGTTTACAAGAATGATTCCAGGAATTAGTGGGTTGGCATGTGCTGACCGTTTGACAGCACTAGACATCTACTCGCTGAGATTTGGAAGGTTGATGGGGGACCTTATTGAAACTTACAGAATAATAAAAGACATACATAGTGTGGATATGGAAAGGATATTTCCACGGGTGGGAGAGTCCAGGACCAGAGGTCAGAGCCTCAGTATTAAAGGGCGCTATTTTAGAAAGGAAATGAGGAGGAACTTCTTTAGTCAAAAGATAGTTAATCTGTGATACTGATTGCCACAGAGGACTATGGAGGCCGTCAGTTGATAATTTTAAGGCCGAGATAGACACATTCTTGATTTGAACGGGTGTCAAGGGTTATGGGGTGAAGGAAGGAAAATGGGATTAGACGGCATTGGTCGTCAGTGATTGAATGACAGTTTGGACTCGATGGGCTGAATGGCCTAATTCTACTTCTATACATTATGAACTTGTGAACAATATAGTAACATGTACGCTGATTTACATAAAATGATGCACATTTCGGGAGTAACTCAGCACGTCAGGCTGCATCTGTGCAGGGTGCGGACAGGTGATGTTTTGGGTCAAGATCTTACATCAGACGCAATGTTGTACGGAGAAGAAAGTTGGAAAAGCGATGCGACCAGGACATGATAGATTGATACATGTGAGGGGGAACAGTCCTATTTCCAACGTACTCCGGCACCACCCCCCAGCTCGTTCTTGGTTACATCGCGACTGTATCGGGGTAGCCCCTGTACTCGTGAAAACCTATTGATTTCTTTACCACTAACTTCCACCCTGCACTCATATTCACGTGGAATATCTCCAACACACCTCTTCGCTTTCTTCATCTCTCTGTTTCCATCTCAGGGGACAGATTGTCGACACGCATTTATTACAAACCCACCAACTCCCAGTGCGTTGGTTTGAATGTTTCTGGCGCCACCTCCTCCCACCCTTCATTTTGAAAATACTCTATTCCCTAATCTCAATGTCTCCATCTCTGCCACATTTTCCACCAAGATATTTTCAATTTGAAGCCATCCAATATATCCTCTTTTGTAAAAGTGGGTGTCCCCTGCTGTCACAGATGGATTCCGCACCCATGTGTCCTCTGTGTCTCAAGATTATGTTCTCCCTCCTCCTATTCCAAGAAGGAACAAGGAGAAATATCCCCCAAGTTCTTAATTGTTACACCACGGGCCTTTGCGTTCAACAAATCATTCTCTGAAATTTCTGCCACTTTCAATCGATCCCACCACCAGGATCTCCCCATTTCCTTGATTTTCCACCATCCCCATAAACTACTCCCTCAGCAAGACCTTTACTCACTAATTCTTTCCCACCTCCATCTCACATACTTTCCCCTGCAACTGCAGGGCACGTAACACCTGCCCCTTACCTCCTCCCTCACACCCATCCATGGACAAGAGCAGTCCATGCAGGTGAGATCAAGGTACACGTGCACCTCCTCTAACCTGATCTACCTCTTTTGGTGTTTTCTTTGTGGCCTCCTCTACCTCAGTGGAACCAAGAGGCTATTTAGGCCTCCTTGGTAGCCTTGGTACCGCAAGGCTCAGTGCTGGAACCCCAGCTATTTACAATATATATGAATGATCTGGATGAGGGAATTGAATGTAACATCTCCAGGTTTGCTGATGACACGAAGCTGGGGGGCAGTGGTAGCTGTGAGGAAGATGCTAGGAGGCTGCAAGGTGACTTGGATAGGTTGGGTGAGTGGGCAAATGCATGGCAGATGCAGTATAATGTGGATAAATGTGAGGTTATCCATTTTGGTGGCAAGAACAGGAAGTAGACTATTATCTGAATGGCAGCCGATTAGGAAAAGGGGAAATGCAACGAGACCTGGGTGTCATGGTACACCAGTCATTGAAAGTAGGCATGAAGGTACAGCAGGCAGTGAAGGAAGCGAATGGTGTGTTAGCATTCATAGCAAAAGGATTTGAGTATAGGAGCAAGGAGGTTCTATTGCAGTTGTACAGGGCCTTGGTGAGACCACACCTGGAGTATTGCATACAGTTTTGGCTTCATAATCTGAGGAAAGACATTCTTGCCATAGAGGGAGTACAGAGAAGGTTCACGAGACTGATTCCTGGGATGGCAGGACTTTCAAATGAAGAAAGACTGGATAGACTCGGCTTGAACTCGCTGGAATTTAGAAGATTGAGTGGGGATCTTATAGAAACTTACAAAATTACTGGGGGTTGGACAGGCTAAATGATGATGCAGGAAGATTGTTCCAGATGTTGGGGAAGTCCAGAACAAGGGGTCACAGTTTAAGGATGAGGGGGAAGTCTATTAGGACCGAGATGAGAAAAATAAAATTCACACAGAGAGTGGTGAATCTGTGGAATTCTCTGCCACAGAAAGTAGTTGAGGCCACTTCATTGGCTATATTTAAGATGGAGTTAGATGTGGCCCTTGTGGCTAAAGGGATCAGGAGGTATGGAGAGAAGGCAGGTACAGGATACTGAGTTGGATGATCAGCCATGATCATATTGAATGGCGGTGCAGACTCAAAGGGCCGAATGGCCTACTCCTGCACCTATTTTCTGTGTTTCTATGTTTCTATAAACAAATATAATGCAAAAAAACATGTCTAATATCTTAAGAATCACATCTCAATTAAAAGTTTTTTATTCATGAAAAAATATTTTCCATTGTTTATCTCTCAACAACAATAAATTAACAAAGATATTCAACTCTATTCACATATGTTTAAAAAATAAATATCGCTGAAAATATAAATAAATTATGGTGAATATATATTCTGACCAGTGAGGCAGCAATCTCATAATCATTACTTTGGGTGAAGGATGAAGTTAAGCATAATAGTTCAGCAAACCCACCACCTGAGAGGGCTCAGTGCAGGCTGGTTCACCCCCAATGCACAGTCTCACTGCAGCAGTGACACATAGAGGATGAATTTTCAGTAAAAGTGGCAAAAAGCTACAATTCTAAAGTTCAAACCGTTTTAACAGAAGCAAACTGGATGGACATTGTAACAGTTCATATAGATGAGATCATTCAATATGAAATGCCACCAGTTCAGTTCAGAGTAGGAAGTGAAATAGTATCGACCAGAACAGAAACAAGCTGCAGCAAGGCATTGACAATGATCAACTGACCACAGAGCACCTTATCCAGTCATGGAACTCTGCATTGCAGCAGCTGCCAGTTTTTGAATCATCAGATTCACATTTCATCACAGGATAATGATACAAAAATAAATATCAACAAATTAAAACAACACTTAAATACGAGCCAAAAGATCTTTGTTCTCCATCTCTTGCAAGATGAAATTCACATCAGTATCAGAAAAATATATATAGTAGTCAAAAAATGTTGAAGTTGCACATTCTGACAATCAGAAGGTGATATTTTAAATAAATAGTCGTTAATTATAGTCTCTTAAGATTCAGTCTTAAAAAATCTTCAGTATTCCTTGCTGATTGTTGCCATGATGAGAAGGAGCTGTTGTAAATGTGCCCTGCTCTCAGTGTAAGTTATTTCCCAGGCACAGTCACTGAATCCCTGGAAAGCGAAAAAGTCAAGTACATTTATTAGATAATGAACAGATAGAAATTGGCTGCAAAATCTGTTGGTAATTACAAAGTTTCATATGTGGCAGCTCACCTTTTGTTTCAGAAACTTTGTCAGATCCTTAAAATATTTAAGAACTGTGGCATTCTTCCTTGCCCTGGACCCTGGGCTTGCTTTCTTGACACAGACTTCCAGCTCTCTGAGCTGCCGATCCAAAAGAAGTGTGAAGTGTTCCACTGTGGCCTGGACCCACGTTACTGAGCTCAGCTTCATGCTGTAGATCCTGCGGAGGTGATGCAGTGTTTGATGGACAATCTGGATCTTGTCATGGGCCTGTGCAAAACACACAAGGTGACATTAGACAGATCCTGGATCCAGTATGTTTTTAAGTTAGAATAGAATGCTTATGAGTCTTAGTAGAATAAGACAAGGTGTAATCAGGTATAGTTTCAAACAATAAATGCGTAAATACTAGAAGCCATTACTTCAATGTGACAAGGGACAGTTTAAAGGAGATCTGTGAGGCAGTTTTAAATACAGAAGGGTTGTCCGCCTGAAATGTGCTGCCAGAGGCGGAAGTAAAGCAGATATGTTCATGGCATTTAAACAACGTTTGGATCGGCTCATGGATACACAGGGATTGGGGGGCTACGAGGTATTTGCAGGTAGATACGTGATAGTCTTGGCATCAGGTTTGGCACAGACACTGTGTGCAGAAGGGCCTGTTCTTGTGCTGTACGTTCTATGTTCAACTGGAGTTCTGCTAATCTTTCACAAATGAAAAGAAGGTCAGAGCCAAGTGAAATTGCATATAATTGTTTGAACAGTGCAGGTGCATTTAGCAAAAGGACAAAATATGCTGGAGTAACTCAGTGGGTCAGGCAGCATCTCTGGGCAAAAAGGATAACTACCATTTTGGGTCAAAATACTTCATCAGACTGATTGTAGGGGTCGGGGAAAAGAAAGCTAAAAATGGCAGAATTTGGACAAAGCATGTCAGGTAATAGATTAGCATCGGCAAGTGGGGGTTTTGATAGGTTGGTGGATGGAAGAAAGGCCAGAGATAAGAGAGGAAGGGGTGGAGGTTGAACTTGTAACAATTAGTATGGCCTTTTATTATTATAGAATTATGGACTATGGGAGAATGTGAATCGGTTTATATGACTGGTATGAATGGTGAAGGACCTTAGTTACAGAGAGGTGAGAGAAGATGTGGCTGTTCTCCTCAAGGCAGAGAATGTCAAGCATAAAAAAAAGATATTGAGCATGGGAAGAGAAGTATTGCAAGTTGTCCAAAGGTTCATCGTATCAAGGCCTTGGGGTCTTTTGCATTTGCAATTCAATTTTTTCAAAAAAATCAGCACAGGTATTTTCCACACCAGACTTGAATGGAGGCAAACAATCAAAGTGCAACAGAGTCATTCAAATAAACCCATCATCTCTCCCTGCTCATATCTCACATTAAAGTATTCATTCATAAGAACATCAGATCCTTCTATGCTTTAGAGGTTCAATATTTAGACCACGTGGATTCAAGAAAGGAAATGGTCCAGATACCCCCTAAATGGTGTTGGTATTTCTGACTCAAGGACCCTCTCAGTCAGTGAGTCCAAAATCCAACTACACACCGGATGGAAAATATGTTTTCGTTCTATCCTATCCTAGCATTTAGTTCTCACCGTCAAGCAAGATCTCTGGTTAGCGGTATCTCTATTATGGAGAAATGTTTACTGTAGTCCACCCTATTGTGGCTGATCATACTGTTGTAGGAAAGGTGTCAAGCTGGAAACGGTACAGAGAAGATTTACGAGGATGTTGCCAGGACTAGTGGGTCTGAGCTATAGAGAGAGATTGAGTAGGTTGAGACTCTATTCCCTGGAGCACTGGAGGATGAGGGGTGAACTTATCGAGGTGTATAAAATCATGAGAGGAATAGATCGGGTAGATGCACAGTCTCCTGCCCAAAGTAGGTAAATCGAGGACCAGAGGACATAGGTTTAAAGTGAAGTGGAAAAGATTTAATGTGAATCTAAGGGGTAAACTTTGCACACAAACGGTGGTGGGTGTGTGTAACAAGCTGCCTGAGGAGCTAGTTGAGGCTGGGACTATCCCGACGTTTAAGAAACATTTAGACATGTACATGGCTAGGACAGGTTTGGATCATTTGGATAGGATAGCTGGGATATGTTGGTCGGTGTGGGCAGGTTGGACCGAAGGGCCTATTTCCACACTGTATCAGTATGACTGTGAGAGGATTTCCTGCAGATTAACTGCAAAAACCCAATAGATGGACAAATGAACTAGATAAGGTGAAACCGGGAGAGAGGGGTTGGGAGCGACAACAGAGGCCACGGGCGGTTGAACAAAGCTGCAGAACAGATTACACGATTAGAAGGGGTTATTTACTGTGGTCACATTCTCAGGCGAAGGATCAGATGGGATTCATTAAAACTTTTAACCTAAACAACTCGATGAACCACGTTGAAGTAAAATGCCGAGTTTACTCACATGAATTCCCGTGGAAAGTTTCACCAGGTCCAAGGGCTTGGAATCCAACGACCGACGCTCAGTCCCACACTGTCGGGAGAGGTGGCCACCCTGAGACACAAGATGTCAACGTTAGTAGGGTTAGGGTTATATTGACACGTGTACCGAGGTACAATGATTAACTTTGTTTTCCATGCTATGCATTCTAAACAGATATACTGTAAATAAATACAATCAAGTCAAACATGTCGAGTCGGTAGAGCGAAGGGGAAGATCCAGAGTGCAGAATATCAACAACCCCAGAGAGAGAAACACTGGAGAACAGGCTCCGTGTAATCATTGACATTTGAACAACAAACAACCCGGGGAGTGTCGGATCGGTCACTGGGAGCGTGCACAACTCACCATTTCATTCAGTTTGTCTAGACTGTCCGTGTTGAGAACTTGCAGTAACTGCAGCCTCTCACAGCCCAGGCTCAGGGTCCCGGACAACAACATACACACAATCCAAACTCTGCAAACACTGCCCAAAGTCATCTTCAACCCACAGTGAGTAAAGCACCGATCTGAGATCAGAATCTGCTCCGAAAACGGTTCCTGATCGCTGACTGAAACTCTGGATCTGGAAATGCAGCGACTTGTGATTCTGGAGCGGCCGCCTGTGCTGCTGAGATCGCTGGCTGTGGATTCTGTGAGCTGTCTCTGCCATGCTGCCCGCTTTAATATGTTACAATGCGACGACAGGTGATGTTTGAAAAGTGAATTTATTGTGCTGGAAATTTGCAAGGTGTCAGGAGAGAGCGGTCTCCGTTCTGAAGTAAGGAATGTGAAAGTGGGAGAGTCCCGCAGCAGCGACGAGGAAATCCGCGATGGGAGAGAACAAGCAGCGCTGCGGCTCAGAGCTTCGCAGGTTCACATCAGGGGGGTCACAGGTGTTGTGGGGGAGGCTCCGTATCGGCAGGGGACGGGGTGGGGAAGGGACGTGACTGTGTCTGCACATCGCTGGGGGTTGAATTTTATCCGGGTAATAATAACACTGCGCCTTTCAGCGCTCACCCTCGGAGCCACGGACAGAGCTTGTGTTAAAGCCGCCCCTCCACTCACCCAACTGCGTTGAAGCCACATCTCAGGGGGACAGTGCGGAGAGCCGGCTCACGGCCGCTTGGTTGGTGGCGACTCTCTCAGCGCCGATACACCGGACCCACACTCTGCTCTCCGAGGAGAAAGTGCTTCTGCCTCTCTGTTCTTTACACCAGACATTTCTGCTTTTGTTTGAAGTTAAACGGCTTGCAGCCGAATGTGAAGTCTCCGGCTCGGTCTGTCGAGGGGAAGCGGCCGAAGCGAAAGCGTCCCGGGGAAAGAGACGGGCTCGTCATATCCGACAGTGGGCGTGTTTGTGAACCGCTCGGGTCCCGCTGAGAGGCTGAAGGGAAACGGGGTAAACTGGTGTTCAAGAAGGAACTGCAGATGCTGGAAGATCGAAGGTACACAAAATTGCTGGAGAAACTCAGCGGGTGCAGCAGCATCTATGGAGCGAAGGAAATAGGCAACGTTTCGGGCCGAAACCGTTCTTCAGATTGATGGGGGGGGTGGCGGGGAGAAGAAAGGAAAAAGGGAGGAGGAGGAGCCCGAAGGCTGAGGGATGGGAGGAGACAGCAAGGGCTAACAAAATTGGGAGGGTTCAATGTTCATGCCCGCAGGATGCAGACTCCCCAAGCGGAATATGAGGTGCTGTTCCTCCAATTTCCGGTGTTGCTGGTATTGGGTTATTATTATCACGTACACTGAGATATTGTGAAAACCTTTGTTTTACAGCCATTCCGTCAAATCTAAACTTGCTGGAGTAAAACACGTTTAGATTATGTCAGAGATATTGCATGGGAACAGGCCCGAATCCACACTGACCATCGATCACTCGTTCACGGTGGTTTTATGTTATCCCACTTTCTCATCCATTCCCTGCACTCGAGGGTCAATTTACAGAGGCACTTTTTCAGGTTGGCTGCCAGTGACTCGTGAAGTTCCGCAAGGGACGGTGCTGGGGGGCGCTTCTTTTCACGATGTATGTTCATGATTTGGGTGAGGGATTGAAGGCCTTGCAGATGATGCTACCATCGATGGAGGGGCAGGTAGTGTAGAGGAAGCAAGGACTCTGCATAAGGACATGGACAGGTTAGGCGAGTGAGCAGAGAAGTAACAGATGCAATTCAGTGTAGCAAAGTGCGGAGTCGTGCATTTTGGTAATAAGAATGAAGATGTAGATTATTTTTTAAGTGGAGAGAGAATCCAGAAATCGGAGGTGCAAAGGGAATTGGGAGTACTGGTGCAGGACTCCCAAAAATTTAATTTGCAAGTCGAATCGGTAGTAAGGAAGGCAAATTCAATGTTAGCATTTCTATCAAGAGGACTGGCATACAAAAACAGAGATGTAATACTGAGGCTCTATAAAGCGCTGTTGAGGCCGCATTTGGAGTACTGTGTGAGTAAATTTGGGCCCCGTATCTGATGAAGGATGTGTCGGCTCTGGAGAGGGTCCAGAGGAGGTTTACAAGAATGATTCCAGGAATTAGTGGGTTGGCATGTGCTGACCGTTTGACAGCACTAGACCTCTACTCGCTGGGATTTGGAAGGTTGATGGGGGACCTTATTGAAACTTACAGAATAATAAAAGACATACATAGTGTGGATATGGAAAGGATATTTCCACGGGTGGGAGAGTCCAGGACCAGAGGTCAGAGCCTCAGTATTAAAGGGCGCTATTTTAGAAAGGAAGTGAGGAGGAACTTCTTTAGTCAAAAGATAGTTAATCTGTGACACTGATTGCCACAGAGGGCTATGGAGGCCGTCAGTTGATAATTTTAAGGCCGAGATAGACACATTCTTGATTTGAACGGGTGTCAAGGGTTATGGGGTGAAGGAAGGAAAATGGGATTAGACGGCATTGGTCGTCAGTGATTGAATGACAGTTTGGACTCAATGGGCTGAATGGCCTAATTCTACTTCTATACCTTATGAACTTGTGAACAATATAGTAACATGTACGCTGATTTACATAAAATGATGCACATTTCGGGAGTAACTCAGCACGTCAGGCTGCATCTGTGCAGGGTACGGACAGGTGATGTTTTGGGTCAAGATCTTACATCAGACGCAATGTTGTACGGAGAAGAAAGTTGGAAAAGCGATGCGACCAGGACATGATAGATTGATACATGTGAGGGGGAACAGTCCTATTTCCAACGTACTCCGGCACCACCCCCCAGCTCGTTCTTGGTTACATCGCGACTGTATCGGGGTAGCCCCTGTACTCGTGAAAACCTATTGATTTCTTTACCACTAACTTCCACCCTGCACTCATATTCACGTGGAATATCTCCAACACACCTCTTCGCTTTCTTCATCTCTCTGTTTCCATCTCAGGGGACAGATTTTCGACACGCATTTATTACAAACCCACCAACTCCCAGTGCGTTGGTTTGAATGTTTCTGGCGCCACCTCCTCCCACCCTTCATTTTGAAAATACTCTATTCCCTAATCTCAATGTCTCCATCTCTGCCACATTTTCCACCAAGATATTTTCAATTTGAAGCCATCCAATATATGCTCTTTTGTAAAAGTGGGTGCCCCCTGCTGTCACAGATGTATTCCGCACCCATGTGTCCTCTGTGTCTCAAGATTATGTTCTCCCTCCTCCTATTCCAAGAAGGAACAAGGAGAAATATCCCCCAAGTTCTTAATTGTTACACCACGGGCCTTTGCGTTCAACAAATCATTCTCTGAAATTTCTGCCACTTTCAATCGATCCCACCACCAGGATCTCCCCATTTCCTTCATTTTCCACCATCCCCATAAACTACTCCCTCAGCAAGACCTTTACTCACTAATTCTTTCCCACCTCCATCTCACATACTTTCCCCAGCAACTGCAGGGCACGTAACACCTGCCCCTTACCTCCTCCTTCACACCCATCCATGGACAAGAGCAGTCCATGCAGGTGAGATCAAGGTACACGTGCACCTCCTCTAACCTGTTCTACCTCTTTTGGTGTTTTCTTTGTGGCCTCCTCTACCTCAGTGGAACCAAGAGGCTATTTAGGCCTCCTTGGTAGCCTTGGTACCGCAAGGCTCAGTGCTGGAACCCCAGCTATTTACAATATATATGAATGATCTGGATGAGGGAATTGAATGTAACATCTCCAGGTTTGCTGATGACACGAAGCTGGGGGGCAGTGGTAGCTGTGAGGAAGATGCTAGGAGGCTGCAAGGTGACTTGGATAGGTTGGGTGAGTGGGCAAATGCATGGCAGATGCAGTATAATGTGGATAAATGTGAGGTTATCCATTTTGGTGGCAAGAACGGGAAGTAGACTATTATCTGAATGGCAGCCGATTAGGAAAAGGGGAAATGCAACGAGACCTGGGTGTCATGGTACACCAGTCATTGAAAGTAGGCATGAAGGTACAGCAGGCAGTGAAGGAAGCGAATGGTGTGTTAGCATTCATAGCAAAAGGATTTGAGTATAGGAGCAAGGAGGTTCTATTGCAGTTGTACAGGGCCTTGGTGAGACCACACCTGGAGTATTGCATACAGTTTTGGCCTCATAATCTGAGGAAAGACATTCTTGCCATAGTGGGAATACAGAGAAGGTTCACGAGACTGATTCCTGGGATGGCAGGACTTTCAAATGAAGAAAGACTGGATAGACTCGGCTTGAACTCGCTGGAATTTAGAAGATTGAGTGGGGATCTTATAGAAACTTACAAAATTACTGGGGGTTGGACAGGCTAGATGCAGGAAGATTGTTCCAGATGTTGGGGAAGTCCAGAACAAGGGGTCACAGTTTAAGGATGAGGGGGTAGTCTATTAGGACCGAGATGAGAAAAATAAAATTCACACAGAGAGTGGTGAATCTGTGGAATTCTCTGCCACAGAAAGTAGTTGAGGCCACTTCATTGGCTATATTTAAGATGGAGTTAGATGTGGCCCTTGTGGCTAAAGGGATCAGGAGGTATGGAGAGAAGGCAGGTACAGGATACTGAGTTGGATGATCAGCCATGATCATATTGAATGGCGGTGCAGACTCAAAGGGCCGAATGGCCTACTCCTGCACCTATTTTCTGTGTTTCTATGTTTCTATAAACAAATATAATGCAAAAAAACATGTCTAATATCTTAAGAATCACATCTCAATTAAAAGTTTTTTATTCATGAAAAAATATTTTCCATTGTTTATCTCTCAACAACAATAAATTAACAAAGATATTCAACTCTATTCACATATGTTTAAAAAATAAATATCGCTGAAAATATAAATAAATTATGGTGAATATATATTCTGACCAGTGAGGCAGCAATCTCATAATCATTACTTTGGGTGAAGGATGAAGTTAAGCATAATAGTTCAGCAAACCCACCGCCTGAGAGGGCTCAGTGCAGGCTGGTTCACCCCCAATGCACAGTCTCACTGCAGCAGTGACACATAGAGGATGAATTTTCAGTAAAAGTGGCAAAAAGCTACAATTCTAAAGTTCAAACCGTTTTAACAGAAGCAAACTGGATGGACATTGTAACAGTTCATATAGATGAAACCATTCAATATGAAATGCCACCAGTTCAGTTCAGAGTAGGAAGTGAAATAGTATCGACCAGAACAGAAACAAGCTGCAGCAAGGCATTGACAATGATCAACTGACCACAGAGCACCTTATCCAGTCATGGAACTCTGCATTGGAGCAGCTGCCAGTTTTTGAATCATCAGATTCACATTTCATCACAGGATAATGACACTAAAATAAATATCAACAAATTAAAACAACACTTAAATACGAGCCAAAAGATCTTTGTTCTCCATCTCTTGCAAGATGAAATTCACATCAGTATCAGAAAAATAAATATAGTAGTCAAAAAATGCTGAAGTTGCACATTCTGACAATCAGAAGGTGATATTTTAAATAAATAGTCGTTAATTATAGTCTCTTAAGAATCAGTCTTAAAAAATCTTCAGTATTCCTTGCTGATTGTTGCCATGATGAGAAGGAGCTGTTGTAAATGTGCCCTGCTCTCAGTGTAAGTTATTTCCCAGGCACAGTCACTGAATCCCTGGAAAGCGAAAAAGTCAAGTACATTTATTAGATAATGAACAGATAGAAATTGGCTGAAAAATCTGTTGGTAATTACAAAGTTTCATATGTGGCAGCTCACCTTTTGTTTCAGAAACTTTGTCAGATCCTTAAAATATTTAAGAACGGTGGCATTCTTCCTTGCCCTGGACCATGGGCTTGCTTTCTTGACACAGACTTCCAGCTCTCTGAGCTGCCGATCCAAAAGAAGTGTGAAGTGTTCCACTGTGGCCTGGACCCACGTTACTGAGCTCAGCTTCATGCTGTAGATCCTGCGGAGGTGATGCAGTGTTTGATGGACAATCTGGATCTTGTCATGGGCCTGTGCAAAACACACAAGGTGACATTAGACATATCCTGGATCCAGTATGTTTTTAAGTTAGAATAGAATGCTTATGAGTCTTAGTAGAATAAGGCAAGGTGTAATCAGGTATAGTTTCAAACAATAAATGCGTAAATACTAGAAGTCATTACTTCAATGTGACAAGGGACAGTTTAAAGGAGATCTGTGAGGCAGTTTTAAATACAGAAGGGTTGTCCGCCTGAAATGTGCTGCCAGAGGCGGAAGTAAAGCAGATATGTTCATGGCATTTAAACAATGTTTGGATCGGCTCATGGATACACAGGGATTGGGGAGCTACGAGATATTTGCAGGTAGATACGTGATAGTCTTGGCATCAGGTTTGGCACAGACACTATGTGCAGAAGGGCCTGTTCTTGTGCTGTACGTTCTATGTTCAACTGGAGTTCTGCTAACCTTTCACAAATGAAAAGAAGGTCAAAGCCAAGTGAAATTGCATATAATTGTTTGAACAGTGCAGGTGCATTTAGCAAAAGGACAAAATATGCTGGAGTAACTCAGTGGGTCAGGCAGCATCTCTGGGCAAAAAGGATAAGTACCATTTTGGGTCAAAATACTTCATCAGACTGACTGTAGGGGTCGGGGAAAAGAAAGCTAAAAATGGCAGAATTTGGACAAAGCATGTCAGGTAATAGATTAGCATCGGCAAGTGGGGGGTTTTGATAGGTTGGTGGATGGAAGAAAGGCCAGAGATAAGAGAGGAAGGGGTGGAGGTTGAACTTGTAACAATTAGTATGGCCTTTTATTATTATAGAATTATGGACTATGGGAGAATGTGAATCGGTTTATATGACTGGTATGAACGGTGAAGGACCTTAGTTACAGAGAGGTGAGAGAAGATGTGGCTGTTCTCCTCAAGGCAGAGAATGTCAAGCATAAAAAAAAGATATTGAGCATGGGAAGAGAAGTATTGCAAGTTGTCCAAAGGTTCATCGTATCAAGGCCTTGGGGTAGCTGTTCTGCATTTGCAATTCAATTTTTTCAAAAAAATCAGCACAGGTATTTTCCACACCAGACTTGAATGGAGGCAAACAATCAAAGTGCAACAGAGTCATTCAAATAGACCCATCATCTCTCCCTGCTCATATCTCACATTAAAGTATTCATTCATAAGAACATCAGATCCTTCTATGCTTTAGAGGTTCAATATTTAGACCACGTGGATTCAAGAAAGAAAATGGTCCAGATACCACCTAAATGGTGTTGGTATTTCTGACTCAAGGACCCTCTCAGTAAGTGAGTCCAAAATCCAACTACACACCGGATGGAAAATATGTTTTCGTTCTATCCTATCCTAGCATTTAGTTCTCACCGTCAAAGCAAGATCTCTGGTTAGCGGTATCTCTATTATGGAGAAATGTTTACTGTAGTCCACCCTATTGTGGCTGATCATACTGTTGTAGGAAAGATGTCAAGCTGGAAACGGTACAGAGAAGATTTACGAGGATGTTGCCAGGACTAGTGGGTCTGAGCTATAGAGAGAGATTGAGTAGGTTGAGACTCTATTCCCTGGAGCACTGGAGGATGAGGGGTGAACTTATCGAGGTGTATAAAATCATGAGAGGAATAGATCGGGTAGATGCACAGTCTCCTGCCCAAAGTAGGTAAATCGAGGACCAGAGGACATAGGTTTAAAGTGAAGTGGAAAATATTTAATGTGAATCTAAGGTGTAAACTTTGCACACAAACGGTGGTGGGTGTGTTTAACAAGCTGCCTGAGGAGGTAGTTGAGGCTGGGACTATCCCGACGTTTAAGAAACATTTAGACATGTACATGGCTAGGACAGGTTTGGATCATTTGGATAGGATAGCTGGGATATGTTGGCCGGTGTGGGCAGGTTGGACCGAAGGGCCTATTTCCACACTGTATCAGTATGACTGTGAGAGGATTTCCTGCAGATTAACTGCAAAAACCCAATAGATGGACAAATGAACTAGATAAAGTGAAACCGGGAGAGAGGGGTTGGGAGCGACAACAGAGGCCACGGGCGGTTGAACAAAGCTGCAGAACAGATTACATGATTAGAAGGGGTTATTTACTGTGGTCACATTCTCAGGCGAAGGATCAGATGGGATTCATTAAAACTTTTAACCTAAACAACTCGAATGAACCACGTTGAAGTAAAATGCCGAGTTTACTCACATGAATTCCCGTGGAAAGTTTCACCAGGTCCAAGGGCTTGGAATCCAACGACCGCCGCTCAGTCCCACACTGTCGGGAGAGGTGGCCACCCTGAGACACAAGATGTCAACGTTAGTAGGGTTAGGGTTATATTGACACGTGTACCGAGGTACAGTGATTAACTTTGTTTTCCATGCTATGCATTCTAAACAGATATACTGTAAATAAATACAATCAAGTCAAACATGTCGAGTCGGTAGAGCGAAGGGGAAGATCCACAGTGCAGAATATCAACAACCCCAGAGAGAGAAACACTGGAGAACAGGCTCCGTGTAATCATTGACATTTGAACAACAAACAACCCGGAGAGTGTCGGATCGGTCTCTGGGAGCGTGTACAACTCACCATTTCATTCAGTTTGTCTAGACTGTCCGTGTTGAGAACTTGCAGTAACTGCAGCCTCTCACAGCCCATGCTCAGGGTCCCGGACAACAACATACACACAATCCAAACTCTGCAAACACTGCCCAAAGTCATCTTCAACCCACAGTGAGTAAAGCACCGATCTGAGATCAGAATCTGCTCCGAAAACGGTTCCTGATCGCTGACTGAAACGCTGGATATGGAAATGCAGCGACTTGTGATTCTGGAGCGGCCGCCTGTGCTGCTGAGACCGGTGGCTGTGGATTCTGTGAGCTGTCTCTGCCATGCTGCCCGCTTTAATATGTTACAATGCGACGACAGGTGATGTTTGAAAAGTGAATTTATTGTGCTGGAAATTTGCAAGGTGTCAGGAGAGAGCGGTCTCCGTTCTGAAGTAAGGAATGTGAAAGTGGGAGAGTCCCGCAGCAGCGACGAGGAAATCCGCGATGGGAGAGAACAAGCAGCTCTGCGGCTCAGAGCTTCGCAGGTTCACATCAGGGGGTCACAGGTGTTGTGGGGGAGGCTCAGTCTCGGCAGGGGACGGCGTGGGGAAGGGACGTGACTGTGTCTGCACATCGCTGGGGGCTGCATTTTATCCGGGTAATAATAACACTGCGCCTTTCAGCGCTCACCCTCGGAGCCACGGACAGAGATTGTGTTAAAGCCGCCCCTCCACTCACCCAACTGCGTTGAAGCCACATCTCAGGGGGACAGTGCGGAGAGCCGGGTCACGGCCGCTTGGTTGGTGGCGACTCTCTCAGCGCCGATACACCGGACCCACACTCTGCTCTCCGAGGAGAAAGTGCTTCTGCCTCTCTGTTCTTTACACCAGACATTTCTGCTTTTGTTTGAAATGAAACGGCTTGCAGCCGAATGTGAAGTCTCCGGCTCGGTCTGTCGAGGGGAAGCGGCCGAAGCGAAAGCGTCCCGGGGAAAGAGACGGGCTCGTCACATCCGACAGTGGGCGTGTTTGTGAACCGCTCGGGTCCCGCTGAGAGGCTGAAGGGAAACGGGATAAACTGGTGTTCAAGAAGGAACTGCAGATGCTGGAAGTTCGAAGGTACACAAAATTGCTGGAGAAACTCAGCGGGTGCAGCAGCATCTATGGAGCGAAGGAAATAGGCAACGTTTCGGGCCGAAACCCATCTTCAGATTGATGGGGGGGGGGCGGGGCGGGGGGGTGGCGGGGAGAAGAAAGGAAAAAGGGAGGAGGAGGAGCCCGAGGGCTGAGGGATGGGAGGAGACAGCAAGGGCTAACAAAATTGGGAGAATTCAATGTTCATGCCCGCAGGATGCAGACTCCCCAAGCGGAATATGAGGTGCTGTTCCTCCAATTTCCGGTGTTGCTGGTATTGGGTTATTATTATCACGTGCACTGAGATATTGTGAAAACCTTTGTTTTACAGCCATTCCGTCAAATCTAAACTTGCTGGAGTAAAACACGTTTAGTTTATGTCAGAGATATTGCATGGGAACAGGCCCGAATCCACACTGACCATCGATCACTCGTTCACGGTGGTTTTATGTTATCCCACTTTCTCATCCATTCCCTGCACTCGAGGGTCAATTTACAGAGGCACATTTTCAGGTTGGCTGCCAGTGACTCGTGGAGTTCCGCAAGGGACGGTGCTGGGGGGCGCTTCTTTTCACGATGTATGTTCATGATTTGGGTGAGGGATTGAAGGCCTTGCAGATGATGCTACCTTCGATGGAGGGGCAGGTAGTGTAGAGGAAGCAAGGACTCTGCATAAGGACATGGACAGGTTAGGCGAGTGAGCAGAGAAGTAACAGATGCAATTCAGTGTAGCAAAGTGCGGAGTCGTGCATTTTGGTAATAAGAATGAAGACGTAGATTATTTTCTAAGTGGAGAGAGAATCCAGAAATCGGAGGTGCAAAGGGAATTGGGAGTACTGGTGCAGGACTCCTAAAAAAATAATTTGCAAGTCGAATCTGTAGTAAGGAAGGCAAATTCAATGTTAGCATTTATATCAAGAGGACTGGCATACAAAAGAGGTAGATCAGAATGTGAAAGTGGGAGAGTCCCGCAGCAACCTACAGAAACAGAGATGTAATACTGAGGCTCTATAAAGCGCTGTTGAGGCCGCATTTGGAGTACTGTGTGAGTAAATTTGGGCCCCGTATCTGATGAAGGATGTGTCGGCTCTGGAGAGGGTCCAGAGGAGGTTTACAAGAATGATTCCAGGAATTAGTGGGTTGGCATGTGCTGACCGTTTGACAGCACTAGACCTCTACTCGCTGGGATTTGGAAGGTTGATGGGGACCTTATTGAAACTTACAGAATAATAAAAGACATACATAGTGTGGATATGGAAAGGATATTTCCACGGGTGGGAGAGTCCAGGACCAGAGGTCAGAGCCTCAGTATTAAAGGGCGCTATTTTAGAAAGGAAGTGAGGAGGAACTTCTTTAGTCAAAAGATAGTTTATCTGTGACACTGATTGCCACAGAGGGCTATGGAGGCCGTCAGTTGATAATTTTAAGGCCGAGATAGACAAATTCTTGATTTGAACGGGTGTCAAGGGTTATGGGGTGAAGGCAGGAAAATGGGATTAGACGGCATTGGTCGTCAGTGATTAAATGACAGTTTGGACTCGATGGGCTGAATAGCCTAATTCTACTTCTATACCTTATGAACTTGTGAACAAGATAGTAACATGTACGCTGATTTACATAAAATGATGCACATTTCGGGAGTAACTCAGCACGTCAGGCTGCATCTGTGCAGGGTGCGGACAGGTGATGTTTTGGGTCAAGATCTTACATCAGACGCAATGTTGTACGGAGAAGAAAGTTGGAAAAGCGATGCGACCAGGACATGATAGATTGATACATGTGAGGGGGAACAGTCCTATTTCCAACCTACTCCGGCACCACCCCCCCCCCCCCCAGCTCTTTCTTGGTTACATCGCGACTGTATCGGGGTAGCCCCTGTACTCGTGAAATCCTATTGATCTCTTTACCACTAACTTCCACCCTGCACTCATATTCACGTGGAATATCTCCAACATACCTCTTCGCTTTCTTCATCTCTCTGTTTCCATATCGGGGGACAGATTGTCGACACGCATTTATTACAAACCCACCAACTCCCAGTGCGTTGGTTTGAATGTTTCTGGTGCCACCTCCTCCCACCCTTCATTTTGCAAATACTCGATTCCCTAATCTCAATGTCTCCATCTCTGCCACATTTGCCACCAAGATATTTTCAATTTGAAGCCATCCAATATATCCTCTTTTGTAAAAGTGGGTGCCCCCTGCTGTCACAGATGTATTCCTCACCCATGTGTCCTCTGTGTCCCAAGATTATGTTCTCCCTCCTCCTATTCCAAGAAGGAACAAGGATAAATATCCCCCAAGTTCTTAATTGTTACACCACGGGCCTTTGCGTTCAACAAATCATTCTCTGAAATTTCTGCCACTTTCAATCGATTCCACCACCAGGATCTCCCCATCTCCTTCATTTTCCACCATCCCCATAAACCACTCCCTCAGCAAGACCTTTACGCACTAATTATTTCCCACCTCCATCTCACATACTTTCCCCTGCAACTGCAGGACACGTAACACCTGCCCCTTACCTCCTCCTTCACACCCATCCATGGACAAGAGCAGTCCATGCAGGTGAGATCAAGGTACACGTGCACCTCCTCTAACCTGATCTACTTCTTTTGGTGTTTTCTTTGTGGCCTCCTCTACCTCAGTGGAACCAAGAGGCTATTTAGGCCTCCTTGGTAGCCTTGGTACGCAAGGCTCAGTGCTGGAACCCCAGCTATTTACAATATATATGAATGGACTGAATGCAACATCTCCAGGTTTGCGGATGACACGAAGCTGGGGGTCAGTGGTAGCTGTGAGGAAGATGCTAGGAGGCTGCTAGGTGACTTAGATAGGTTGGGTGAGTGGGCAAATGCATGGCAGATGCAGTATAATGTGGATAAATGTGAGGTTATCCACTTTGGTGGCAAGAACAGGAAGTAGACTATTCGCAATTCCGTGTCCCTCACCATCTTCCAGTACCGCCTCAAGATCCATCTCTTCACCTCTGCCTATCCTTAGCCCCACGTCCCCCTCCCTTTTCATCTGTGCTTGAATTGCCTAATATTGTGTTTTGAATTGAATTCTGTCTTTATTTGTGTATTAGTCATGTCTCTACTATTTATTTCATTCCGCTTACATGTTTGTCCTCTACTTGCTAAATTTTTGCAAGGTGTCCTTGAGACTCTTGAAAGGCGCCCAAAAATAAAATTTATTATTATTATTATTATTTGGTGGCATGAACAGGAAGTAGACTATTATCTGAATGGTGGCCTATTAGGAAAAGGGGAAATGCAACGAGACCTGGGTGTCATGGTACACCAGTCATTGAAAGTAGGCATGAAGGTACAGCAGGCAGTGAAGGAAGCGAATGGTGTGTTAGCATTCATAGCAAAAGGATTTGAGTATAGAAGCAAGGAGGTTCTATTGCAGTTGTACAGGGCCTTGGTGAGACCACACCTGGAGTATTGTATACAGTTTTGGCCTCATAATCTAAGGACAGACATTCTTGCCATAGAGGGAGTACAGAGAAGGTTCACGAGACTGATTTCTGGGATGGCAGGACTTTCAAATGAAGAAAGACTGGATAGACTCGGCTTAAACTCGCTGGAATTTAGAAGATTGAGTGGGGATCTTATAGAAACTTACAAAATTACTGGGGGTTGGACAGGCTAGATACAGGAAGATTGTTCCAGATGTTGGGGAAGTCCAGAACAAGGGGTCACAGTTTAAGGATGAGGGGGTAGTCTATTAGGACCGAGATGAGAAAAATAAAATTCACACAGAGAGTGGTGAATCTGTGGAATTCTCTGCCACAGAAAGTAGTTGAGGCCACTTCATTGGCTATATTTAAGATGGAGTTAGATGTGGCCCTTGTGGCTAAAGGGATCAGGAGGTATGGAGAGAAGGCAGGTACAGGATGCTGAGTGGGATGATCAGCCATGATCATATTGAATGGCGGTGCAGACTCAAAGGGCCGAATGGCCTACTCCTGCACCTATTTTCTGTGTTTCTATGTTTCTATAAACCAATATAATGCAAAAAAACATGTCTAATATCTTAAGAATCACATCTCAATTAAAAGTTTTTTATTCATGAAAAAATATTATCCATTGTTTATCTCAATAAATTAACAAAGATATTCAACTCTATTCACATATGTTTAAAAAATAAATATCGCTGAAAATATCAATAAATTATGGTGAATATATATTCTGACCAGTGAGGCAGCAATCTCATAATCATTACTTTGGGTGAAGGATGAAGTTAAGCATAATAGTTCAGCAAACCCACCACCTGAGAGGGCTCAGTGCAGGCTGGTTCACCCCCAATGCACAGTCTCACTGCAGCAGTGACACATAGAGGATGAATTTTCAGTAAAAGAGGCAAAAAGCTACAATTCTAAAGTTCAAACCGTTTTAACAGAAGCAAACTGGATGGACATTGTAACAGTTCATATAGATGAAACCATTCAATATGAAATGCCACCAGTTCAGTTCAGAGTAGGAAGTGAAATAGTATCGACCAGAACAGAAACAAGCTGCAGCAAGGCATTGACAATGATCAACTGACCACAGAGCACCTTATCCAGTCATGGAACTCTGCATTGGAGCAGCTGCCAGTTTTTGAATCATCAGATTCACATTTCATCACAGGATAATGACACTAAAATAAATATCAACAAATTAAAACAACACTTAAATACGAGCCAAAAGATCTTTGTTCTCCATCTCTTGCAAGATGAAATTCACATCAGTATCAGAAAAATATATATAGTAGTCAAAAAATGCTGAAGTTGCACATTCTGACAATCAGAAGGTGATATTTTAAATAAATAGTCGTTAATTATAGTCTCTTAAGAATCAGTCTTAAAAAATCTTCAGTATTCCTTGCTGATTGTTGCCATGATGAGAAGGAGCTGTTGTAAATGTGCCCTGCTCTCAGTGTAAGTTATTTCCCAGGCACAGTCACTGAATCCCTGGAAAGCGAAAAAGTCAAGTACATTTATTAGATAATGAACAGATAGAAATTGGCTGCAAAATCTGTTGGTAATTACAAAGTTTCATATGTGGCAGCTCACCTTTTGTTTCAGAAACTTTGTCAGATCCTTAAAATATTTAAGAACTGTGGCATTCTTCCTTGCCCTGGACCCTGGGCTTGCTTTCTTGACACAGACTTCCAGCTCTCTGAGCTGCCGATCCAAAAGAAGTGTGAAGTGTTCCACTGTGGCCTGGACCCACGTTACTGAGCTCAGCTTCATGCTGTAGATCCTGCGGAGGTGATGCAGTGTTTGATGGACAATCTGGATCTTGTCATGGGCCTGTGCAAAACACACAAGGTGACATTAGACAGATCCTGGATCCAGTATGTTTTAAGTTAGAATAGAATGCTTATGAGTCTTAGTAGAATAAGACAAGGTGTAATCACGTATAGTTTCAACAATAAATGCGTAAATACTAGAAGTCATTACTTCAATGTGACAAGGGACAGTTTAAAGGAGATCTGTGAGGCAGTTTTAAATACAGAAGGGTTGTCCGCCTGAAATGTGCTGCCAGAGGCGGAAGTAAAGCAGATATGTTCATGGCATTTAAACAACGTTTGGATCGGCTCATGGATACACAGGGATTGGGGGGCTACGAGGTATTTGCAGGTAGATACGTGATAGTCTTGGCATCAGGTTTGGCACAGACACTATGTGCAGAAGGGCCTGTTCTTGTGCTGTACGTTCTATGTTCAACTGGAGTTCTGCTAACCTTTCACAAATGAAAAGAAGGTCAGAGCCAAGTGAAATTGCATATAATTGTTTGAACAGTGCAGGTGCATTTAGCAAAAGGACAAAATATGCTGGAGTAACTCAGTGGGTCAGGCAGCATCTCTGGGCAAAAAGGATAAGTACCATTTTGGGTCAAAATACTTCATCAGACTGATTGTAGGGGTCGGGGAAAAGAAAGCAAAAAATGGCACAATTTGGACAAAGCATGTCAGGTAATAGATTAGCATCGGCAAGTGGAGGTATTGATAGGTTGGTGGATGGAAGAAAGGCCAGAGATAAGAGAGGAAGGGGTGGAGGATGAACTTGTAACAATTAGTATGGCCTTTTATTATTATACAATTATGGACTATGGGAGAATGCGAATCGGTTTATATGACTTGTATGAATGGTGAAGGACCTTAGTTACAGATAGGTGAGAGAAGATGTGGCTGTTCTCCTCAAGGCAGTGAATGTCAAGCATAAAAAAAAGATATTCAGCATGGGAAGATAAGTATTGCAAGTTGTCCAAAGGTTCATCGTATCAAGGCCTTGGGGTACCTGTTCTGCATTTGCAATTCAATTTTTTCAAAAAAATCAGCACAGGTATTTTCCACACCAGACTTGAATGGAGGCAAACAATCAAAGTGCAACAGAGTCATTCAAATAGACCCATCATCTCTCCCTGCTCATATCTCACATTAAAGTATTCATTCATAAGAACATCAGATCCTTCTATGCTTTAGAGGTTCAATATTTAGACCCTGTGGATTCAAGAAAGGAAATGGTCCAGATACCACCTAAATGGTGTTGGTATTTCTGACTCAAGGACCCTCTCAGTCAGTGAGTCCAAAATCCAACTACACACCGGATGGAAAATATGTTTTCGTTGTATCCTATCCTAGCATTTAGTTCTCACCGTCAAGCAAGATCTCTGGTTAGCGGTATCTCTATTATGGAGAAATGTTTACTGTAGCCCACCCTATTGTGGCTGATCATACTGTTGTAGGAAAGATGTCAAGCTGGAAACGGTACAGAGAAGATTTACGAGGATGTTGCCAGGACTAGTGGGTCTGAGCTATAGAGAGAGATTGAATAGGTTGAGACTCTATTCCATGGAGCACTGGAGGATGAGGGGTGAACTTATCGAGGTGTATAAAATCATGAGAGGAATAGATCGGGTAGATGCACAGTCTCCTGCCCAAAGTAGGTAAATCGAGGACCAGAGGACATAGGTTTAAAGTGAAGTGGAAAAGATTTAATGTGAATCTAAGGGGTAAACTTTGCACACAAACGGTGGTGGGTGTGTGTAACAAGCTGCCTGAGGAGGTAGTTGAGGCTGGGACTATCCCGACGTTTAAGAAACATTTAGACATGTACATGGCTAGGACAGGTTTGGATCATTTGGATAGGATAGCTGGGATATGTTGGCCGGTGTGGGCAGGTTGGACCGAAGGGCCTATTTCCACACTGTATCAGTATGACTGTGAGAGGATTTCCTGCAGATTAACTGGAAAAACCCAATAGATGGACAAATGAACTAGATAAGGTGAAACCGGGAGAGAGGGGTTGGGAGCGACAACAGAGGCCACGGGCGGTTGAACAAAGCTGCAGAACAGATTACATGATTAGAAGAGGTTATTTACTGTGGTCACATTCTCAGGCGAAGGATCAGATGGGATTCATTAAAACTTTTAACCTAAACAACTCGAATGAACCACGTTGAAGTAAAATGCCGAGTTTACTCACATGAATTCCCGTGGAAAGTTTCACCAGGTCCAAGGGCTTGGAATCCAACGACCGCCGCTCAGTCCTACACTGTCGGGAGAGGTGGCCACCCTGAGACACAAGATGTCAACGTTAGTAGGGTTAGGGTTATATTGATACGTGTACCGAGGTACAGTGATTAACTTTGTTTTCCATGCTATGCATTCTAAACAGATATACTGTAAATAAATACAATCAAGTCAAACATGTCGAGTCGGTAGAGCGAAGGGGAAGATCCAGAGTGCAGAATATCAACAACCCCAGAGAGAGAAACACTGGAGAACAGGCTCCGTGTAATCATTGACATTTGAACAACAAACAACCCGGAGAGTGTCGGATCGGTCTCTGGGAGCGTGTACAACTCACCATTTCATTCAGTTTGTCTAGACTGTCCGTGTTGAGAACTTGCAGTAACTGCAGCCTCTCACAGCCCAGGCTCAGGGTCCCGGACAACAACATACACACAATCCAAACTCTGCAAACACTGCCCAAAGTCATCTTCAACCCACAGTGAGTAAAGCACCGATCTGAGATCAGAATCTGCTCCGAAAACGGTTCCTGATCGCTGACTGAAACTCTGGATATGGAAAAGCAGCGTCTTGTGATTCTGGAGCGGCCGCCTGTGCTGCTGAGATCGCTGGCTGTGGATTCTGTGAGCTGTCTCTGCCATGCTGCCCGCTTTAATATGTTACAATGCGACGACAGGTGATGTTTGAAAAGTGAATTTATTGTGCTGGAAAATTGCAAGGTGTCAGGAGAGAGCGGTCTCCGTTCTGAAGTAAGGAATGTGAAAGTGGGAGAGTCCCGCAGCAGCTACGAGGAAATCCGCGATGGGAGAGAACAAGCAGCGCTGCGGCTCAGAGCTTCGCAGGTTCACATCAGGGGGTCACAGGTGTTGTGGGGGAGGCTCAGTCTCGGTAGGGGACGGGGTGGGGACGGGACGTGTCTGTGTCTGCACATCGCTGGGGGTTGCATTTTATCCGGGTAATAATAACACTGCGCCTTTCAGCGCTCACCCTCGGAGCCACGGACAGAGATTGTGTTAAAGCCGCCCCTCCACTCACCCAACTGCGTTGAAGCCACATCTCAGGGGGACAGTGCGGAGAGCCGGCTCACGGCCGCTTGGTTGGTGGCGACTCTCTCAGCGCCGATACACCTGACCCACACTCTACTCTCCGAGGAGAAAGTGCTTGTGCCTCTCTGTCCTTTACACCAGACATTTCTGCTTTTGTTTGAAATTAAACGGCTTGCAGCCGAATGTGAAGTCTCCGGCTCGGTCTGTCGAGGGGAAGCGGCCGAAGCGAAAGCGTCCCGGGGAAAGAGACGGGCTCGTCACATCCGACAGTGGGCGTGTGTGTGAACCGCTCCGGTCCCGCTGAGAGGCTGAAGGGAAACGGTATTGGTTTATTATTGCCACGTGCACTGTGATATTGTGAAAATCTTTGTTTTACCGCCATTCCGTCAAATCTAAACTTGCAGGGCACGTTTAGTTTATGTCGGATATATTGCATGGGAACAGGCCCGAATCAACACTGACCATCGATCACTCGTTCACGGTGGTTTTATGTTATCCCACTTTGTCATCCATTCTCTGCACTCGAGGGTCAATTAACAGGCACTTTTTCAGTTAGGCTACAATCCCAACAACTCCCAGTGCGTTGGTTTGAATGTTTCTGGTGCCACCTCCTCCCACCCTTCATGTTGCAAATACTCTATTCCCTAATCTCAATGTCTCCATCTCTGCCACATTTGCCACCAAGATATTTTCAATTTGAAGCCTTCCAATATATCCTCTTTCTTGTGTAAAAGTGGGTGCCCCCTGCTGTCACAGATGGATCCCTCACCCATGTCTCCTCTATGTCCCATGATTCTGTTCTCCCTCCTCCTATTCCAAGAAAGAACAAGAAGAAATATCCCCCAAGTTCCCCACGGTCCCTTGCGTTCAACAAATCATTCTCTGAAATTTCTGCCACTTTCAATCGATCCCACCACCAGTCACATCTTCCCATCTCCTCCCCTTTCCACCTTCCACATAAACCACTCCCTCAGCAAGATCTTTACTCACTAATTCTTTCCCACCCCCATCTCACATACTTTCCCCTGCAACTGCAGGACACGTCACACCTGCCCCTTTACCTCCTCCTTCACACCCATCCATGGACAAGAGCAGTCCATGCAGGTGAGATCAAGGTACACGTGCACCTTCTCTAACCTGATCTACCTCTTTTGGTGTTTTCTGATCATATTGAATGGTGGAGCAGGCTCGAAGGGCCGAATGGCCTACTCCTGCACCTATTTTCTTTGTTTCTATGATTTTATAAACAAATATAATGCAAAAAAACATGTCTAATATCTTTAGAATCACATCTCAATTAAAAGTTTTTTATTTATGAAAAAATATTATCCATTGTTTATCCCTCAACAACAATAAATTAACAAAGATATTGAACTCTATTCACATATGTTTAAAATTATATATCGCTGAAAATATGAATAAATTATGGTGAATATATATTCTGACCAGTGAGACAGCAATCTCATAATCATTACTTTGGGTGAATGATGAAGTTAAGCACAATGGTTCAGTAAACCCACCACCTGAGAGGGCTCAGTGCAGGCTGGTGCACTCGCAATGCACAGTCTCATTGCAGTAGTGACACACGGAGGACGTATTTTCAGTAAATGAGGCAAAAAGCTACAATTCTAAAGTTCAAACCGTTTCCACAGAAGCAAACTGGACGGACATTGTAACAGTTCATATAGATGAGATCATTCAATATGAAATGCCACCAGTTCAGTTCAGAGTAGGAAGTGAAATAGTATCGACCATAACAGAGGCAAGCTGTAGGTATGTTGCAAAGCCTACCTGAAGCGTCGTTGAAAATCTGCCGCTGCGGTGTGCGCGATTTTGGCGCCGTTTAGAGGGGGCGGGTTTAAAACGCGATTTTCTCTAGGCTGTTCAAATCGAAGATGTTCAGCCTAGTTAATTATTAACGAAAAATCGCTGGAAGACCCCGTCGCAAAAGCTATTATTAGTTTTAAAGGCCTCGTATAATAGTTATAGTAGTTTAAAAATCCATCTCTAAACCCGCGACCGCCAGCAACCGCAAGGTCTCATAAAGCAAATAATTGAAGTTAGACTGTATATTTTTACATTAAAAAGGGCTTCTAAAGATCCCTTTATACAAAGTTTAATATTGCGAGTAGCTCAATTTGGGCCCATTATATCCCGCAGTATTTTTCTGGGCATTTGGGGCACAAATCTACCGCAATGTGAACGTTCTAAACCAGCGCGTTCCACAGGATCCCACTGGAAAGCTGATTTAAATGGGCATTTATTTACAGCAATTGAACACTGAATTCCTTCCATTTGGTCCATAAATTAATGTAAATGAGATTTAAAAATCATGTTTTATTGTGAATTATTTGTGAATATTATTTGGACATTTAGGCTATTTAAAAATGTTAATCATTTATTAAGAAATGGATAGATGTTTAGATCTAGTAATTGAAGTCTGAAATTAGCTACAATTAGGTAACTAGCTAATTATATGCTTTAATTTCAGGTCATCCAAGTAAGATTATTTTATGTTTGTTTCAGAATGCTTCAATCTATGATAACTGAAAATTTCATTCAGTTCTCTTAATTTTTAAGAAGGTTATGGGCTTTTGACTGTTCACGATCACAGCTTTTTTGTTATGTCCATAGAAAATCAATAGGGAACAAGATGCTCATTTCCGAGTATGAAAATGGCCATAACTTTTTAAATACTTGAGATATGAAAGTGAATTAGGTGTCAAATTAAACTTATTTTTATGCTTTATCTGATGGGATAAATTACAGATTTGATTTTTTTAATCTCAAAATTTTGTAACATTGCTACAAGCTGCAGCAAGGCATTGACAATGATCAACTGACCACAGAGCACCTTATCCAGTCATGGAACTCTGCATGCGGGTTTGAAGAAGGGTTTCGGCCCGAAACGTCGCCTATTTCCTTCGCTCCATAGATGCTGCTGCACCCGCTGAGTTCCTCCAGCAATTTTGTGTACCATGGAACTCTGCATTGCAGCAGCTGCCAGTCTTTGAAAGAGGGGGCATTCACCAGATTCACATTTCATCACAGGATAATGATACAAAAAATGATACAAAAATAAATATCAACAAATTAAAACAACACACAGAATGAGCCAAAAGATCTTTGTTCTCCATCTCTTGCAAGATGAAATTCACATCAGTATCAGAAATATATATATAGTAGTCAAAAATGCTGAAGTTGCACATTCTGACAATCAGAAGGTGATATTTTAAATAAATTGTCTTTAATTATAGTCTCTTAAGTATCAGTCTTTAAAAATCTTCAGTATTCCTTGCTGATTGTTGCCATGATGAGAATGAGCTGTTGTAAATGTGCCCTGGTCTCAGTGTAAGTTATTTCCCAGGCACAGTCACTGAATCCCTGGAAAGCAAAAAATCAAGTACATTTATTAGATAATGAACAGATAGAAATTGGCTGCAAAATCTGTTGGTAATTACAAAGTTTCATATGTGGCAGCTCACCTTCTTTTTCAGAAACATTGTCAGATCCTTAAAATATTTAAGAACTGTGGCATTCTTCCTTGCCCTGGACCCTGGGCTTGCTTTCCTGACACAGACTTCCAGCTCTCCGAGCTGCCGATCCAAGAGAAGTGTGAAATGTTCCACTGTGGCCTGGACCCACGTTACTGAGCTCAGCTTCATGCTGTAGATCCTGCGGAGGTGATGCAGTGTTTGATGGACAATCTGGATCCTGTCCTGGGCCTGTGCAAAACACACAAGGTGACATTAGACAGATCCTGGATCCAGTATGTTTTTAAGTTAAAATAGAATGCTTATGAGTCTTACTAGAATAAGACAAAGTGTAATCAGGTATAGTTTCAAACAATCAATGCATATATAATAGAAGGCATTACTTTAATGTGAGAGGGGACAGTTTAAAGGAGATCTATGAGGCAGTTTTTAATACAGAAGTGTTGTCCGCCTGGAATATGCTGCCAGAGGCGGCAGTAAAGCAGATATGTTCATGGCATTTAAACAACTTTTGGATCGGCTCATAGATATACAGGGATTGGGGGGATACAAAGTCTTTGCAGGTAGATAAGTGATAGTCGTGGCATCAGGTTTGGCACAGACACTGTGTCCAGAAGGGCCTGTTCTTGTGCTGTACATTCTATGTTCAACTGGAGTTCTGCTAACCTTTCACAAATGAAAAGAAGGTCAAAGCCAAGTGAAATTGCTTATATTTGTTTGAACAGTGCAGGTGCATTTAGCAAAAGGACATAATATGCTAGAGTACCTCAGTGGGTCAGTCTCTGGAGAAAAAGGATAATTACCATTTAGGGTCAAAACACTTCATCAGACTGATTGTAGGGGTTGGGGAGAAGAAAGCTCAAAAGGGCAGAGGCTGGACAAAGCATGTCAGGTAATAGATTAGCATCAGCAAGTGGGGGTTTTGATAGGTTGGTGAATGTGAATCAGTTTATATGACTGGTATGAATGGTGAAGGGCCTTAGTTACAGAGAGGTGAGAGAAGCCATGGCTGTACTTCTCAAGCCAGAGAATGTCAAGCTGTGATGTTGTAGAGATGTACATTGTCATTAGAAGGATGGTGAAGAGGAAACAGTTATCTAAACGCATGTGGGCCCAGGAACAGGCACATTTGTGGTTAGGGAAAGGGGATTAGGCATAAAAAAAAGATATTGAGCATGGGAGGAGAAGTCTTGCAAATTGTCCAAAGGTTCATCGTATCAAGGCCTTGGAGTAGCTGTTCTGCATTCACCATTCCATTTAAAAAAAATCAGCACAGGTATTTTCCAAACCAAACTTGAATGGAAGCAAACAATCAAAGTGCAACAGTCACTCAAATAGACTCATCATCTCCCCCTGCTTGTATTTCACCTTAAAGTATTCATTCATAAGAAAATCAGATCCTTCTATGCTTTAGAGGTTCAATGTTTAGACCCTGTGGATTCAAGAGTGGAAATGGTCTAGATACCACCTAAATGATGTTGGTATTTCTGCCTCAAGGACCCTCTCAGTCAGTGAGTCCAAAATCCAACTACACACCGGATGGAAAATATGTTTTCGTTCTATCCTTTCCTAGCATTTAGTTCTCACCGTCAAGCAAGATCTCTGGTTAGCGGTATCTCTATTATGGAGAAATGTTTACTGTAGTCCACCCTATTGTGGCTGATCATACTGTTGTACACGTCTATTGGGTCCCCTGTGCCCTCTACCACATGAACCCAATGGACTTGCTAGGTTATGTAAGTATTTAACCAAACCGGATGTG
This sequence comes from Amblyraja radiata, assembly GCF_010909765.2. Taxonomy (NCBI): domain Eukaryota; kingdom Metazoa; phylum Chordata; class Chondrichthyes; order Rajiformes; family Rajidae; genus Amblyraja; species Amblyraja radiata. The sequence goes on along the minus strand of NC_045971.1, from coordinate 33,104,904 downwards.
AGTCTCACAATTGCTCGTTACACTCAATCATTTGGAGGGTGGAGTGGTGTCAAGGTTTCTTCAGCTATGATGGACACAGCTTGTGAGATGATTTAGAGGAGGAGATAGTGAAGATGGTTGTAAAAAATTGCAGCAGCTTCGTGATCGATTGGCCAGGTGGGCTGAGGAATGGTTCATTGAATTTAATACATTTTGGGAATTTTAATAAGGGCAGAACCTACACAGTGAATGGCCGGGCACTGGGAATGTTGTAGAGCAGAGGGATTGAGGAGTGCTGGTGCATGGTTCCTTGAATGCCGAATCACAGGTATATAAGGTGATCAAAAAGGCTTTTGGCACATTGGCCTTAATCATTCAGAGTATTAAGTATAGAGGTTGGGAGGTCATGTTGCAATTGTATAAGACGATGGTGAGATCACATTTAGAGTATTGAGCTCAGTTCTGGGCACCATGTTATAGGAAAGATGTCAAGCTGGAAACGGTACAGAGAAAATTTACGAGGATGTTGCCAGGACTAGTGGGTCTGAGCTATACGGGAGATTGAGATTGATGCATTTCGTTGTCTCTGTACTGTACACTGACAATGACAATTAAAATTGAATCTGAATCTGAGTAGGCTGAGACTCCATTCCCTGGAGCACTGGAGGATGAGGGGTGATCTTATCGAGGTGTTTAAAGTCTCCTTCCCAGAGTAGGTAAATCTAGGACCAGAGGACATATGTTGAAAGTGAAGTGGAAAAGATTTAATGTGAATCGAAAGGGTAAACTTTGCCCACAAACGGTGTTGGGTGCGATCCTGGAGCGGCCGCCTGTGCTGCCGAGACCGGTGGCTGTGTATTCTGTGAGCTCTCTCTGCCATGCTGCCCGCTTTAATATGTTACAATCCGAAAATAGGTGATGTTTGAAAAGTGCATTTATTGTACTGTAAATTTGAAAGGTGTCGGGAGAGAGCGGTCTCCGTTCTGAAGAAAGGAATGTGAAAGTGGGAGAGTCCCGCAGCAGCGACGGGGAAATCCGCGATGGGAGAGAACAAGGAGCGCTGCGGCTCAGAGCTTCGCAGGTTCACATCAGGGGGTCACAGGTGTTGTGGGGGAGGCTCAGTATCGGCTGAGGACGGGGTGGGGAGGGGACGTGACTGTGCCTGTGCGTCGCTGGGGGCTGCATTTTATCCGGGTTATAATAACACTGCGCATTTCAGCGTTCACCCTCGGAGCCACGGACAGAGATTGTGTTAAAGCCGCCTCTCCACTCACCCAACTGCGGTGACGCCAAGTCTCAGGGGGACAGTGCGGAGAGCCGGCTCACGGCCGCTTGGTTGGTGGCGACTCTCTCAGCGCCGATACACCTGACCCACACTCTGCTCTACGAGGAGAAAGTGCTTCTGCCTCTCTGTTCTTTACACCAGACATTTCTGCTTCTCCTTGAAATTAAACGGCTTGCAGCCGAGTGTGAAGTCTCCGGCTCGGTCTCTCGAGGGGAAGCTGCCGAAGCGAAAGTGTCCCGGGGACAGAGACGGGCTCGTCACATCCGACAGTGGGCGTGTTTGTGAAACGCACGGGTCCCGCTGAGAGGCTGAAGGGAAACGGGATAAACTGGTATTGGGTTATTATTGTCACGTGCACTGTGATATTGTGAAAACCTTTGTTTTACCGCCATTCGGTCAAATCTAAACTCGCAGGAGTAAAACACTTTAGTTTATGTCGGATATATTGCATGGGAACAGGCCCGAATCCACACTGACCATCGATCACTCGATCACGGTGGTCTAATGTTATCCCACTTTCTCATCCATTCCCTGCACTCGAGGGTCAATTTACAGGGGCCCTTTTTCAGGTCGGCTACAAATCCACCAACTCCCACCCTTCATGTTGCAAATGTTGGTTTGAATGTTTCTGGTGCCACCTCCTCCCACCCTTCATGTTGCAAATACTCTATTCCCTAATCTCAATGTCTCCATCTCTGCCACATTCGCCCCCAAGATATTTTCAATTTGAGGCCATCCAATATATCCTCTTTCTTTTTTTAAAGTGGGTGCCCCCTGCTGTCACAGATGGATCCCTCATCCATGCATCCTCTGTGTCCCAAGATGATGTTCTCCCTCCTCCTATTCCAAGAAAGAACAAGGAGAAATATCCACAAGTTCTTAATTGTCACACCACGGGCCTCTGCGTTTAACAAATCATTCTCTGAAATTTCTGCCACTTTCAATCGATCCCACCACCAGTCACATCTTCCCATCTCCTCTCCTTTCCACCTTCCACATAAACCACTCCCTCAGCAAGACCTTTACTCACTAATTCATTCCCACCCCCATCTCACATATTTTTCCCTGCAACTGCAGGACACGTAACACCTGCCCCTTACCTCCTCCTTCACACCCATCCATGGACAAGAGCAGTCCATGCAGGTGAGATCAAGGTACACGTGCACCTCCTCTAACCTGATCTACCTCTTTTGGTATTTCCTATGTGGCCTCCTCTACCTCACTGGAAGCAAGAGGCTATTTAGGCCTACTTGATAGCCTGGTTTCAAGTACTGTAATTTGTCTTCTCATTCGCAGACTGAGCATCCTGTCCTGGGCCTCCTCCATTGCCAGTGAGTCCACATGCAAACTGTAGAAACAGGCTTACAGCCTAATGGTGTGTACATTGAATTCTCCAAATGTTAGTTATCTAACTGGCAAACAAACATGCCTTCAACCACCACCTTCTCCCTCCTGCTACTGCCTCGTCTCCTTCTACCTATTTTCATTCCTCTGGCTTTACATTTTTTCCCTACTTTATCTTTATCTCCTTATCTCACAATTCCTGAAATGTTCCATGTTCTCCAGAGATGCTGTCTGACCTGTTGAGTTACTCTAGCACGTTGTATGTTCACTTGTGGCACAAACATTCTTCAACCTTGTTCAGAATATCAATTTAATCAAAGAATCAGCGGCAATTCACTTCACAGTGTAGATAAATGTGAGGTTATCCAATTTGGTGGCAAGAACAGGAAAGTCGACTATTACCTGAATGGCGGCCGATTAGGAAAAGGGGAGATGCAACGAGACCTGGGTGTCATGGTACGCCAGTTATTGAAAGCAAGCATGCAGGTACAGCAGGCAGTGAAGAAAGCGAATGGTGTGTTAGCATTCATAGCAAAAGGATTTGAGTATAGGAGCAGGGAGGTTCTATTGCAGTTGTACAGGGCCTTGGTGAGACCACACCTGGAGTATTGCGTACAGTTTTGGTCTCCTAATCTGAGGAAAGACATTCTTGCCATAGAGGGAATACAGTGAAGGTTCATGAGACCAATTCCTGGGATGGCAGTACTTTCATATGAAGAAAGACTAGATAGACTCGGCTTGTACTCGCTGGAATTTAGAAGATTAAGGGGGGATCTTATAGAAACTTACAAAATTAATGGGGGTTGGACAGGCTAGATGCAGGAAGATTGTTCCCGATGTTGGGGAAGTCCAGAACAAGGGGTCACAGTTTAAGGATGAGGGAGAAGTCTTTTAGGACCGAGATGAGAGTGGTGAATCAGTGGAATTCTCTGCCACAGAAAGTAGTTGAGGCCACTTCATTGGCTATATTTAAGAGGGAGTTAGATGTGGCCCTTGTGGCTAAAGGGATCAGGAGGTATGGAGAGAAGGCAGGTACAGGATACTGAGTTGGATGATCAGCCATGACCATATTGAATGGCGGTGCAGGCTCCTGCACCTATTTTCTATGTTTCTATAAACAAATATAATGCAAAAAAACGTCTAATATCTTTAGAATCACATCTGAATGAAAAGTTTTTATTTATGAAAAAATATCATCCATTGTTTATCACTCAACAACAATAAATTAACAAAGATATTGAACTCTATTCACATATGTTTAAAAATTTATATCGCTGAAAATATGAATAAATTATGGTGAATATATATTCTGACCAGTGAGACAGCAATCTCATAATCAATACTTTGGATGAAGGATGAAGTTAAGCACAATGGTTCAGCAAACCCACCACCTGAGAGGGCTCAGTGCAGGCTGGTGCACTCCCAATGCACAGTCTCATTGCAGCAGAGACACATGGAGGACGAATTTTCAGTAAAAGAGGCAAAAAGTTACAATTCTAAAGTTCAAACCGTTTTAACAGAAGCAAACTGGACGGACATTGTAACAGTTCATATAGATGACATCATTCAATATGAAATGCCACCAATGCAGTTCAGAGTAGGAAGTGAAATAGTATCGACCATAACAGAGGGAAGCTGCAGCAAGGCTTTGACAATGATCCGCTGACCACAGAGCACCTTATCCAGTCATGGAACTCTGCATTGCAGCAGCTGCCAGTCTTTGATTCACATTTCATCACAGGATAATGATACAAAAATAAATATCAACAAATTAAAACAACACTTAAATACGAGCCAAAAGATCTTTGTTCTCCATCTCTTGCAAGATGAAATTCACATCAGTATCAGAAAAATAAATATAGTAGTCAAAAAATGTTGAAGTTGCACATTCTGACAATCAGAAGGTGATATTTTAAATAAATAGTCTTTAATTTTAGACTCTTAAGAATCAGTTTTTAAAAATCTTCAGTCTTCCTTGCTGATTGTTGCCATGATGAGAAGGAACTGTTGTAAATGTGCCCTGCTCTCAGTGTAGGTTATTTCCCAGGCACAGTCACTGAATCCCTGGAAAACGAAAAAGTCAAGTAAATTTATTAGATAATGAACAGATAGAAATTGGCTGTAAAATCTGTTGGTAATAACAAAGTTTCATATGTGGCAGCTCACCTT